>NW_027495058.1:0-244321 GCF_021521415.1 Bidens hawaiensis | reverse complement strand
TGTGTCTCAGAACGAAAAGGGGGCTCAGACGAGATCAGCCGCATTCAGATGTCGGCTGTGGTTGCTCTGATCATGGACTGGAATAATAATTACTCCAAGTTTCTGGTCGATGAGATTATGAGCAACCTCAATAGGAAGAAGAATGAGATGTTTATGATGTACCCAAGGGTTCCACAAATGATATTTGAGTCACACTACCCTGACCTTGTCAAATATGTAGAAACGCTCGATTTGAAATCTATGGGCCCCAACACATTTGGTTTGATGAAGCAATCTCGAAAAGGGGTGAAAGTAGTATACAAAGGCCTTCACGAACTTGTCAAGTTTGGAAAGTTTGATGAAACTGAGGCTACTCCTGCTTGTGTCAGTGCCTCGATTGCTGATGAGCATGTGACACCTGCTCAGAGGTTCACTGCTTCATATGAGACAATTTCTGATGACGATGAGCCAGAAAGTTCACCATTACAACATATATAGATTGGGCACCAAGAAAAAGAGATTGTACCTACTGCTGATCAGCTGAAAGATTTTGAGATGTTTAAAGATCAGCTGCAGTCGACTGCATTGAAACCTACTCAATCAGTCACTGCGACACAAGATGAAGATCTTCCTGAAGAACCAGCCACCAATCTCATTCTGCGAAAACGAAGAAAGAAAGATACGAGAGCGGGTGTGCTAGTTACCGAAACTACGCCAACAAGCCAACAACAGGAACATGAGTCTGAACGTACTGAGACTCAAGACCAGATCTTTGATGATACTGTTCATGAGTTCGAGTTTGAGGCTAATATTCAATCTGCTGATGAGCTATCGGGATCGTCTAACCTGATTGGTCAATCAAGTTCCAGCGCTGCTAATAAGATTGCTCACATTCTTTCTATGCAAGATAAATGTATGCAAGATAAGGGCAAGGGGATCACCTTTGATGCTGAACCTGTTGATGTACAGTCCTTTCAACGACGAGTCTTTGAACTTGAATAAGAGTCGGTTGTGAAAGATGTACGTATCCAAGAGCTTGAAGCTAGCAACACCGATAAAGATTTGAAGATCAATGAACTTCAAGCTAACATGGATGGTCTCACCGCTTGTACTTTGGACCTCCAGAAAAATCTTATTCAGAAGTTTGGAGATGAATTCAAAAGCGATGAGGATGTTGTTGCAAAGACACCTGCTGATAGTCAATGTGGTAGTTCCAGTGCGCGTCCTGCTTCAAACATTGATGCTTCTTAAGCACTAGAACAATACCTTGCTTCTCCTACAAAGACAGCCGAACAATCTGAAAGGCTTCAAAAGAAGATTCTCATCATGAAGAATTCAAATCAGAACGAGGAATCTTCCGATCACCCATATAAGTTAATTGTTGAATTCAAGAAGGCCTTTTCAGACAAGTATGGTGATCAATAGGGTGTCTTGTCTTGGGGGTTTGATGTTGATAAAGCCATGTGGTGGGTGAAAAGAAGGTTTGGAACTACCGAATATTATAGGGAAATAAAGGATATTGAATCCTAGACAAGGGTAGATCTCAGTGACCTTATTAATTATCCGTTTCACAACCCTAACAATCACAAGAAGCCTATAGGCTTCTGGAATTTCTTGAGGATCAAGTTGATCGAGGGTTCCCGAATATGACTACCGCTGAGTCGTTTTTAAAGAAAGCAAAAGGAGTCTGAGATCCGAAGACGGGGAAGACGATGGTCAGTGTTATGTGGCCTACAACTATGAAGGCAACTCACATTCCTCTGTAAACTAGAATCCCAGATGGGACGCTAGATGAGATGACATTCTGGATGTATGACGGTGAGACGGCTACAGTCGTCATCCGTCTACGAAAAGGACAATTTTGATTTTTCGACCCATGTGATCCGCAGAAGTTCGATGAGAAAGACATTAAAACTCTTAGCAATTTTCATAATATGGATGAACCATTGTTCGAGCCTGCTGCTAAAGAGTATACAAGGATGGTGGGGTCGATAATCAGAACAGGTCTATGGGCTGGTGCATACAGGGAAGCAAACGCGGATATTCTTAAGCACGATTAAAAATGACGATACAAACCAAGGGGAAGATTGTTGGGCTAGTATTAGTATGGTTTGTACTCAGTTTTGGGCTTATATTGTAAACCGATATCTCTTAGATCTCGGTGGGCTTTTGGGTTGTGTTGGGCTTGGGTGTAGTGCCTATATAAACTATGTATCTAGGTTTATCATAGGTTGGCCGTTCATAACATAGTGAAAGAGATATCAGTGTAACTATTGTGCTTAAGCACCAGACGTAATATACGTGTGTTTTGAAGCAGTTTGTTTGTGTTCTTCGTGTATTTTATTGCATAACATTGAATCATCTCTTGTTAGTTTCCTCATAACAACGAGATCATTTGATATCACATTGAAAGATCCGTTTAAAGGACTTACATAGAAGTTTGGTCGGTTGATTCCCTCGATTTCCTGACGATAAGTAGAAGTGCTACTCGCGTCAAGAGTAGGCATTTCTCATAACACATCCATACAAGGTAGGGGTTCTGCCCAATTATTTATTATATAACTAGGCTTAGACCCTAGTCGGGGGTATAGCCCATACCTTGATCAGATAATAAGTGAAATATAGTTTTATAACTTAAGGGTATAGTTAAAATATTATTTCTATACAAATAAAAGATTTTATAGTGTTTCTTAAGAAAGAAGAAACTTGGTATATATGTTTCTTCATGAAGAAGAAACGCGATAAACAATATGGAAAAAAAGGTTCAAGTATTTTATATAAATAAATTATTATCAAGGTAAATGTTATGCAAATAGACTAAAAGCCTAAAGCTAGATCGTTGATCTAGTATTTATAAAAGGTTAGTCTCGTACTCTAGGTCCGAGGTAATAAGAAGTATAACTTAGCGGTTTCGAGTTGAGGTAGAGTTTGTATTAGTTATTTAGGTTTATAGAACTTGTTTATTTCCTAAGCCACGTTTGGCTGAAGCCTACGATGTCCTGAGTGGATAATTAAGTAATAATATATTTTGTGTCAACATGTTCACCAGCTTGTGTTGTTGACGTATTTTATAAACTGTTTTTCAACTAATCAAGAGTAGGTGTTTGGAGTTGATGGATTGCCATTAGACGATCTGATGGCTCAGACGAAGTTTTTATTATTAAAATAATGTAACTTTTGGTTTTCATGTTTTAAAATTTTTTGTACCAACCATCAAGTGTTTAATTCCTGACTTTTGAGATATATAATATTTTAATCAAGACTTCCGCGTTACGGTTACCTTAAACTCTAATATATTTACAAAACATATACCAACTAATGGTCACACTCCTAGGCCCTAAGCTGGGGTGTGACAAGTTGGTATCAGATCCATCGATCTTAGAGAATTAGGTTTATAATCATACCTAAGCTTTGATCAATGGATAAGTTCAATATTTTAATATATTATATTTTACAGATACGATAGGTTGGTACTTATTCCTAACCCTCACTCCTCAAATCCTAATAGATGTCATTCAAGAAATACATTGACACTTTCTGCAAGGAACGTAGAATGCCAAACTGCCCGGAACCAGCTATTCCCAAATGAGACTAAAGTGACAGCTTCTAGCCAAGATCATCCAATCATACCTATAGTACCTTACGGAAGCCAACAAGTTTATTTTACCGGCACTGAGAAAATGGCATTTCTCATACCAAGCGATTCACCAACTCCCGAATATCATCCGTCCGATATTCCGGATTATCATCCCTCCGATGAAACACAACTTGATAAACCAATTAAGTCCGAACCCAAGCAAGACACATCTTGTTGGATGTAGTGTCATTCTGATCAAAGAAGATGCCCCTTTGGAACTCCAACTTATAACCTAATAGATTCCAGCACTGATTCCATAGCATGTCCATCTAGAAGGCTAAAGATGAGGGTGATGCAACCCCAGGAGAAGAATCCGAGACGGATCCAGAGGAGGAAACCTTTGAGGAGAAAAGTGACGAAAGTAAATGTCCTTATGTTAGAAATAACATGAGATGTGAATTCCTTGAAGATTCTGGTTGCCAAGATCCATCATTTCACATGTCATAATGGTATGCCAAGAAGCTTTCCACCATACATAGTGTTATTCCTACCATATCAGAACAAGCTAATTAAATAATGGAACAAAAGAAAGCTGCTGAAGCTTTTTACAATCTACCATTGAAGCAAGTCCCCTACCACCATACCCAAAAAATCATTATGATATTGCTATGATGGGTTACAGAGATCCACCTCCATATTATGGATATCCCAATTTCATCCCACAGTCCCAGAAGGAAAATCTGGATCAAGCGTTATAAGAAACCGGTGATTTGAGGAAGAAGGTTGCTACTGAGGATAGCAAGAAAAATAAAGTTGGAAACAAATTACTACAGAAATGTAATAAGATGAAAAAAATGATAAATGATTACATGGAGGACTAGGAATCACATCTTGTTGTACTTATATCATTAGTTCTGTGTCAGTCCTTGTAACATACTTTATCATTAGAACTCATAGTTGTAGTCATTTGTATGATATTCCAGTCGTTATAATATCATCTGTCTTCTGGTTCTAAAACCATTCTTTTACAATTATAGAATGTCGAAACAAACTAATCCCTAGTAAAATAAGGAAGCTTCTAATCCAAGAAGCAATAGAACTAGAACTGAACTTGCTCAAGAGATTCCTGAGCAATTGATAAAAAGGATGCAAGAAATGATAACTCAAGCAATGAATCCATTACTTCAAGCTATGAAAGAAGGATTGGCTCGTAAAAGTGAGACTCGGCAATCTAATAGAACTTACAAATCTAAATCTCGCCCGAACCCTACACATCAAGGCGAAGAAAGTGATCATGGTTCGAATACTGGTGATGACTTCAACCATACAGATGAAGAGTATTGTAGGCTTGTGCCTCAGTTGGTTACACCGGAGTCGAGCAAGGTGACCTTTTACATTTGGGGTTTACCTAGGGAAATACGAGGCATGGTAAGGTCTCATCTGCCGCAAACCGCCGATTCCGCCATGGAACTGGTTGGTTATCTAATGAATGGCCTTATCCGAAACAAAGAAAAGGATAAGAAGGGTGACACTATAAATAACAAGAGAGGAAAAGGAAACAATAATTACAACGGCAAGGAGGTTGAAAGGAAGAAGGGAGGTTCTTGTTCTAATTATCCATTGTGCAAGATATGCAAAAGCATCATTTTGGTCGACGTCGATATGCAACGTCTTCATCCTTAGTTTGTGATTTATGTAACAATCCAAGGTACACTGCTAGAAAATTGATGGAAGAAAACCATGACTTGATTTAATTGCAAGGAAACCGGACTTCTCAGCTTTGAATGTCCAAAAAATAATGTTGTTGCTGGTCGAGGTGCTGGAGGAACCGACACCAAGAATGAACATAAGAAAGGAAATGCTTGAGTCTTTGTACTCGACAATAAAAAGGCTACAGACATACCAGAAACCATCACTAGTACGTTATTAGTTAATAATGTTTTTATGCAATAGTTTTATTTGAATCAAGTGTAAATCAAAGTTTTATAGATTATAACTTTTGTAGTCTATTAAACGAACCTTTAAACAAATTAAATAAAACTTTAAACATCAAGATACCCATTGGTGAGGTAATTAAGATTTCAGAAACCTTAAAAACGGAAAGCTTTTGTTAGCATGTTACAGTCTACCTGTTCAATTATTACCCATGACATTAGCCGGCTTTGACATAGTTCTAGGTATGGATTGGTTATTCGATAATCATGCTCGTATAATTTGTAACATGAAAACCATAAAACTTTATGCCCCCAATAAGCAAACAATTCAAATTACCGGTGACAAGAATGTTGGCCAGGTTAGCATAATCTCCATGATTAAAGCTAACAAATGCTTAAACCAAGGTTGTTTAGCATTTATGGTGTTGGGTCTATATTTAGTGGTTTATACTTAGTTTGTGTTATGTATATCGGGTCTAAGTGTTTGTGTATGTTCAAGTGTACTTAAGCACCCGACGTTAATGCAACGTGTGTTTCGAAGCATAATCTTGTTTGTTCTTCGTCTTGTTATTGATTGTGTTGAATCACCCTACGTTATATTCCACAATAATGTTGGTTGGTTGATATCATATTGCATATATCCGATTTCGGGACTTACAATTGGTATCAGAGCCTTTTGAACCATTTAAGGCTTGGTTTGATATCAACAGATTCAAGATCTTGGTGTGTTTGGAGGTTTAAGTTTTTTTTTTCCGGCGAGGTTGTGTTCGAAGAAGAAGAACAAGTTTTTTTTTGGGTCAACGATTTCCTTTTCTTTGGAAACAATTTGAGTCCCACCAAAATAGGGATTTAGTTGTTGCCAAAATCAATTAGTCAATCGTGATCATGGTGTTTTCGGCTGTATTTCACAGTCTTCGGCCAAGTCAGATCATTTTCAGCTTAAGATTAGTGTTTTCGGCAGATATTAAGGGTTCTCGGCCAACATTAAGGGTTTTCGGCCAACATTAATTGTTCTCGGTCAATTTGGGTTTTCGGCCAACAATCGTTTTCGGTCAAACTTAGTTCTCGGCCGACTTATGTTTTCTGTCAACGCATACTATGAATTTACATTGGGCCTGATTCTTTTTGATTGGGCTTTTTCTATTTGACTTAGAATATTCAGACTGTGAAATAAAAAATGGATCAATTAACTTATAGTAATGTATCATCCAATGCTACTCTTCACCAAGAACTAGATTCAATAATGGGTACCACTACTCGCATACCCCGTCTATTGTCTCATGAGGTGTTTAGCGAGTGGAAATTCATATTCGAAAAATATGTTAAAATGAAAGATGCTAAAGTCTGGAGAAGTATCGCTAGGGGTCCTCAAATAATCACTTATCAACGTGAGAATTCTCAAAAAATTGTTGTGAAGTCGGCTGAGCGGTATGATACTGATGATTTTGCTAAAATAGAGGAAGATGAAAGGGCTCTTTAACTTTGACTATGGCACTATCACTTGAGATTGCTTTGGGTTTTAGAGAACTCCAATCTGCCAAGGCAATTTGGGAAGCATTGATTGAGTTTTATGAGGGAAATGAAGACATGAGAGGGAGCCATCAAGATATCCTTCAACAAAGATTTAACATGTTTAATCACGTTCTAGGAGAGTCTTTGGAGACTCAAATTCATAGGTTCATAACTCTTGTGACTGAGATGAGATCTGCAAACATCAACTTAACAGCTACTGAAATAAACAATAAGTTGGTGAACTCCTTGCCTCAGATATGAGCGTTGCTGTTATTAATAAGACGAAGGACCTCAACAGGTTGACATTGTCTGAGGTTATGGCTATCATCAAGATATGTGACATGGATGATAAACAACGTGCTATAAACCACGCCAACTCCTACAACACAGCAGGACACAATGTTGCCTCAAATAATGCACTTAATCACAAGACAACTTTTCTATGTTCAAAGCTACCCAAGGGCAACAACAGTTTCAACTTCAAAGCAATTTTTCAATTTTCAAGTCCTCTCAGGGTCAATTTTCTCCAGTCTCACCACAATCAGCTCTAGTCTTCTTTGCTAAAACTGCTCAATCCACTGCTACTAATGTTAAGCCACAATCATCTGGTGTTTCTCCCAGTCAAAATTCAAGTCAGATTCCCTGCATCTCCAAGGAAAATCAATAAAACATTGCTTTGATGGCGGGGTTGATGAATTGTTACAATGCATTTCTTGTTGGAAATCTGGTGCAACTGCTGAGCTTGATCAGATTCATCGTGATGATGTAGAAGAGATGGATATCTCCTGGCAAATTGCCATGGAAGTGTTTCGTGCTAAGAAGTTTACTAAGAGAACGGGGAGAAACAATTGGAATGTGCCAAATAATCAGAAGGTGGGTTTTAACAAGGACACTCTGAGGTGTTACAACTGTCATGAGCCGGGTCACTTTGCTCGTGAATGTACTAATCCAGTCAAGGAAGGAAATATGGAAAGGGCGTTGGTTCCTGTGGGTAATGCTAGAGGAGAAGCTGGAAGTAGCTTAGGTGATGGTGAACGGGGTATGGTTTCTCAACAATTCTTCTGGAATGATCAGATGGCTGCTCTCAACATCAACAATCAAACTGCCAAGTTTGCTCATGTTGAAGATGTTGAAGAAGAAAATGCTACTGAGGAATAGATAAAGGAACTTCAGTTTGCTTTCATGCAATCACTTCTTCTAGCTCATATGAGGTAAGTTCTCCATTATGTTCTCAAGATTTTATTGATAAGGCAAATCTTTACAAATCTCACAACAGTAACTTAGAGAAATGAAAACGGTAAAATCTGAAAACCATAAACCCAAGAAAAACGAAAAAACTTACCTAGATAAAAATGAGGCACAGAAAAAGGATTTTTCCAAAATAAAATCTTATTTCAGTTTGTAATGTTGTCACCATATTGATGCTAAACAGAACATTGTTGAACTAACTGCTGAACTGGAAGCCTCTAAGTTAGAAGTCTCAAATCTAACTGAAAAAATTAAAAGGGCTGAACTTTCTTTTAGAAAGTTTGATGGCTCCAGTAAGGTAGTTAATTCCATGATTGAAAATCAGTTGTGGTGGAAAGAAAATGAAGGTGAGGGTATAGGATATAGTCAAGTACCCCCCCACCGTATAATAATAACTACACTAGTCTTCCTCTTACCAAATATCAAGAGGAAAAGGTAAAAGACATGAAGTATGGTTAGCCTGTTAAGAATGAAACGGTCGACTCTGGCTGCTGCGTCCACTTCTGAAGTGAACGATTCTAATGTGTTTGCCTCATGTGCAGATAAAGTAATCATTGAGGATTGGACATATGAGGATTATGACTCGTGTGTTTCGAATAATAAAGACATTAATTTTGATGTTCCTTTAAATTTACCTGTTTTGAACTCTGTTATTCCGACTGTTTGTGCGGGCTCTGTTTTTAAGAGCAAAGATACTTGTGTGGTTGATTTTGTTAAGACTTTGAATTCTAATAATTTGGTTTTTAATAAATCTAAGAGATCGAAAAATTTTAATAAATACTTACCGTCTAAGTTTGTCAAAGAGGGATGCTATAATGACAAACAAGGTGGCAAGTCAAATTACATGTCAAACGGTAAATGTCAGGTAAAGCAAACTGGTCCACACAATCGGTCCAGACAGGGAGTTGACCAAAATAAATTCTTTATAAAATGACAAACTTGTTTTAACTATGGCATTCCCAGTCATACTGCAAGAAATTGTCCACATCGTCCATACGTTCCTTACTATGGATTCTATCAGAGGAATATGCCTCGTAATACCTATAGGCGAAATTTCAGGTATAATCAGGCTAATCCCTCAAACGATGATTGGAATACAAACAAATCTGGTAGGTTTAGTCCTCATCAGACCAAGCCTAACATGTTTCGTATAGGCGGTAAAAACAGTGCTTTGGTTTCGAAAATGAACACGAGTTCTAAACCGAAACAAGTGGTAAAAACAAAATCATTTGTTTCTTCCTCTAAAATACCAGAGATCAAGTCATCCATTCGTACAAATAATGCCAAATCTTAGAATGGTAGACACGAATGGTTGCCTAAGTCTCCAGTAAAAGAGGCAACAAATTCGATATTAGATGATCGAAAGGACATGTCATGGCAAACTGTGACATCTTTGATGAGTCAGGGTCACCCAGTGTAACTATGGACTGGGTACCAGAGTCTAACTGATCTCGCACATCGTGCAGGAACAGTTATGGAGGAATATCATCAGACCTTGGTATGTTGATAGTGACTGTTCCAGGCACATGACAGGAGACATTTCCAAGCTACACGACATTCAAATCTTTAATGGTGGGTATGTGTCCTTTGCGGGAGGAGAAAAAGGGAAGATTACTCAGAAGGGTACTGTAACGGTGTTCTGAAGTTTGAAAATGTTAATTTTGTTTTGGAGTTGAAGCACAATCTGTTAAGTGTGTCACAGATCTGTGACAAAGTTTTTTCAACTCATTTGACTAATAAAGAGTGTTTAATTTTAAAACCTGGTATCATCATACCAGAAGACTGGATTCTTGTTCGATCGCAGAGAAAAGATAATGCTTACATGATCGACATGAACAAAAATGTTCTTGACGAGATATCTATAGATACTATTAAAGCAAGGAGCAATTTCCACTTGTCAACATTCTATGGTCTCCACATCATTGCCACCTCAATGCCAAGTCACCAATTTCCTTTCATACTCTTGACAAATCATCTCATACCCTATACTTAAACCTTAAAAATTTTATACCCTAAACGTTTTTTGCTCTCTTTCTCTATTAGCCGGCTTATTCTTCCACCCTTTCTTATTTTCTTTTCATCTAGATCTAGATTTGCATTAATCGTTTTCCGGTAAGGTTATATTTTGTAATAAACTTCCGATTTTTTATATAAGTTTTTCTGGCAAGATTATATTTGTTTTTGGTAATGTTTTCCTCTAACCTTTTATCTTGATTTTCATTGTTATATGATTTTATTATAATCAGTTTAGGTTGTAAATCAAAAACGACGATGTAATTTATATGTGAACGTTATTACGTTTTTCTGGTGATGTGTTATATCAATAACAATGGTTGTTTTATATTTATTTGAAGTTTTATATTTTTCATGTGTTTTGTTATTCATGTTTTTCTTTTAGGTTCTAAATAAAAATCGGAGCTACCGTTGACATTATCACTATTTCGTTTATCCGGTAAGTCCATTTAAATTTTACCATTGACAAATCATAATATCAATGTTATAACAAAACTTTATTATTTCAAGTTATTGTCCCTACTTATGTAAGGTAATTTCATTTTACCTTCTAAATCAAAATCGAAGATACCATGTTAATTATCACTATTTTGTTTTTCCAGTAAGACATTCAAATTTTCCTTTTATAAATTATAAATTAAATCTTCCATAATATCAACCTTAATATTCGACTTTATCATTTCAGGTTAATGTCTCGACTGATATAACCTAATTTCACTTTAGATTCATAAAAATATCGGAGATACTATGGTCATTATCACTATTTCATTTTTCTGGTAAGACCATTCAAAATTTCCAGTTATAAATTATATTTCAAATCTTCCATAACATGAATTAATATTCGACTTTATCATTTCAGGTTACTGTCCAGACTCATATGAGCTATTTTCATGGATTGAGCATTAGTTTATAAGATTTATTTTTTTATATTGATGTATATTTCTTTTTTAAATATTCACGTATATTCTTTATTTGTAAGATTATAATGTACATTAAATTACCTACATTAATATTATCATTATGTATAGTTTTTGTCAACGTCCAATTTAGTAACAAATATTACGTCCAATTTAAATCCTCATTATACTTTCCAATATTATATAAATTACATCTTTAGATTTATATACACATTTAATTTTAACATTAATACAATTTATAGAGTTTGAATTTCCTTATTTTTTTAAATAACCGAATGAACAACCTAATTAACTTTCCAATCTAATTAATTACATATATATATATATATATATTTTATTTTATATGATTTGACTTAGTCTAATTATCCCATTATTACAATTTATATAGTTATACTTTCCTTATTTGTTAAAACTAAAATAAATTTTCGTCAAGATTTACTATTTGACCATTCATACTAAATCGTTTTTATATTTTGGTAATTCCATTTATATTAATTCCTTAATAAAATATTAAGTTCTTTGATTAACGAATTATAAAATAATTTCAATTTATTTTCCCCAATTCAAATTCAATTTACTTTACAGTAATTGTATACATCTTTGGTATATGATTTAACCTTTATTTTATAATTAATGATCCATAATAATGATATGACTTAAATTTTAAACCATTATATGGACTATACAAAAATAAGTTATATACATTTAAATTTGGCTATATTGTTAACAACTATATTTTCATAAATTAAAAAACGATCTCATTCAAATTATGTTTAATTTAGACATTATTACATTTATAATTACAAGTTTGGTTATCATTTCTATTTATATTATAGAATTATATTCTAATAACCGTTAAATTAGACATTATTATAATTATAATTTACAAATTTTGTTATCATTTCTATTTATATAATTATATTTTACATAAATAATAATTTAAACTATATAATCGATACATTGTTAATCATTTCTCATCACCTTATAGCATTACAACCTCCATTGTTATTCTTCATCCAAACTAATGTAAATTTTACTTTTACTTTTACTAGTTTCTGTACAATCTACCACCATTTACATTTAATGTAACATCCTACTTTCGATGTTAATAATAAAAGAAATTTTGTTTATTTGATAATGCGTTATTATCTAATTTAAATAAATAAATTATTAGAGGGTGGGCTTAGACATTAAAATATGGATTAAGGGATGGAATTGTCCTTAGGTCCATGGGCTTAAGGGAGTATAAGTACCCCTTGAACCCTAATCCTTTTCATTTTTAACCATCTCTATACCATAGCCTACAACTTCAATGCGACACTCGTCAATTTCAGGTTAACTCCGTAAATCCGAACTCCGTTAATTCAAACTTAAGATCACACGAACTATAACGCATATCTCATTACATTTAAATAGAGTTTAAATGACGCATGACAATCACTACACAAGTAGTCTTTCGGAATTTCACCGAAACACACACGAGTCGACTCAAACCGTTGGTGAACAAACGATAAATATTATAAAAAAGTACTTGGTATAATTACGTGTTACATTTATATGTGTACATTTGTTCTTGTATGTATAACATCATATTATTAATGTAATTGACTAGTTATGCTAGAATTAAACTAAACTTGAAGTTTAGGGTGCAACGTGTAACTTGTAATATATTTAACTAATTATATAAACAACTTATTATCAAACCCTAACCCTTTCTCCCTCCCTCCCTCTTGATCAACGGCTGCCCCCCCCCCCCTCTCCTCTTGTCGACCGCAAGCACACACCACACACACATACAAGTATTATTCAAGCTTGGATTGAAGGGTTAAAGTGCTAACTAGGTAATTAAACACTTCTTTAATCCATTATATTAACTTGGTTGCATGGTTTAACATGATAATCATAAACCCTAAGTGTATTACATATGTTGTTTTTTGATGAATTAGGGTTACATGCATGATTGTTAGTCATAGGTTAATTGTATGTTGAGTTTTAATGAAAACTGATGCTGGACAGATTCTTGAATTCGTGTTTAAACGGCTGTAACTCGATGTTAATATTATATTTGGACGTGATTGTTGATTCTATGATATAGTAGGTCGAGTCTAGTTTCTAAAGAGTCTGAACGTGTAATTTTTGGACGTGTAAAAGTTAGTTTTTATGATTTTACAAATCTTTTGTGCAAGTATGATTCGGGAAGCCTTTTGGTAAGCTGTTTTGCGATTAAAATATCTCATAAACGAAAAGACCAATGGGGTTGATTCCACTTCTGAAAGTTAATATTTTGAGTTAGGAATTTAATCCAATTGGTCTTGCATTAATTGGATTTTCCATGTAACGGGAATAACACATAAAATTCTGTTGTGCATGATAATGACTGCTGTGTGTTTACTGTGATGTTTTGATCATTGTGAGAAAACCGTATATGATAAAACTATAATAAAAATATTTTTAGAAACCTAACTCAAGTTTGTTTATGTGATTATTTTTGGTGATTTATTGGACGTGTATTTATTTATTAAATAGAGTAATCTTGTCAAGTGAAAATCTGTCTGGATAAAATTGCTGCTGAATTACATAAGTTAACATGAAAAGTGCATAGTTGATCGATGTTTGCTATGTGTATGACTTAATTGCCCTTGTGGGAGTTAGTTTACTAGTAATGTACAATAGTAACACTTGACACGATATTTGTTCACGAGTCGTAGCTTATCACCAACGTGTTAGTCGAGTCGCACTTATTTCACAAACGAAACATGAAACGTATCTCATGCATAAATTTTATGTGTCGAGTCTAGGGACTCACTCGTAGTATAAATACTTAGAAAATCTCATTTTTGTTTTAGAACACTAGTGAGGATTTTCTATGACGCACGCCTTTCTCTGATCTTTTTGTTATCGTTGCAAACAGTGAGTTTCACGGCCCCTTTTACTCTTTTTAAACGCTTTTATTAGGGGGGGAATAACATACTCCACGTTTTAGATTTTGTTATTCTTTATATATCACGTGTAAGACTAAGTGGCAAACAAACCAACCAAAGTCCTTCATAACATCGAACCGGTTAATATTGGGATAATAGCGAGTCACTGTTGTGTAGTACTACTAGCTTTGACAACCCCCACCCAACTCTAAACTCGACTATAGGTCGAGTGGGGGTAATCTTGGCTAACACATTACCATGGTTGTGGTTGACATGGTGTCAAGGCAATTCATAAACAGTCAGCTTCGGTGTCGAACATTTAGTAATGCATGCTTGATAGGTTAGCTATCTATTGATATATAATTGACTTAACACTATCTGGTAACGCTAAAACGCAAACGCTTTATTTGTATAAACTTGTGAACTCACCAACCTTTGTGTTGACACTTTTAGTATGTTATTCTCAGGTAGCCGAGGCGGGCGCGCGGTATAGGACATGCATTCGCTAAACACTGTTGCTTTAAAAACTCCTTTAATTTTAATCTTGATAACTTGGGTTTTTAAGTCATTCTGTGTGGCGCAACTTTTTGGTTTACAATTTACGCTTCCGCATTTCATTTAAGACTTGATGTCTTGCTGGTTTTGAAAACTTTAAATATGGTGTTTGATTATAACTAATGATTCCGATCCTGTTAGTTCATACCCTCTGACGGTAAAACTCCGTTAGTGGATTTTGAGGGTGTGACAGATTGGTATCAGAGCCATTGGTTATAGCGAACTAGAAATGCATTCATACTATACTATAACCGCAACGACCCATTAGTTATAATTTTACGCACTGCATATACAAATATATATATATATATATATATTATATTTAGTTATTCGTTTTCTTTATCTCTATACCTCATTCCCTCATACGCGGGTAACCCATACACGACTTATCCTTTAAGGATGTCGACGCCATCATCATCATCATCCGACCCGGTGTCTCACGCCCCTGGTAAGGAACCGCAGCTACCCGGCTCATCACCACCTCGAGTAGTCCCGACACTAGCAGCTCCTGCACCGAGGAGGCATCGCCCATCTGGAGACGTGTACGAGGACAACAGTAACTGGAGTTGGTACCCAAGTTTGATCGAGCGGTTTGTCTACCGTGAGCAAGTTCCCACACTACCTCTCCCTGGCTATCCTATGTCCTTCAACACGCTACCACCCATAACCGAACCAAAGGAGCGTGCTTTCGCAGCTTCCGCTTCCTGTTTAGAGCGTGAAGTGGGCTTTTGCGCTCCACGAGAGCGAAAGTTACTGAAGTGAAGGAGGATGGAGCTAATGCTTGGAGGAGACTTACCTACCTGACTGAAGCTATGAAGGAAGTTCAGGATGCTCATGTGCAGCAAATGAAAGTAGTGATCAAGACGCAATCATAGATGATAGACTGGCAAGATGAAGTTCGGAAAGCAAGAAACCTTGCAGCAGCAGCACTAGCTCGTTATGAGACACTAGAGGCGTGAATTGCCCCTAACGCAGCAAGACATGAAGAGGATCTTGAAGAAGATCCTGAGGAAGAACCTGAACGTAGAAGAACCGGAGGTGGATCTTGAGACGTCCCGCAGTCTGTACCTTCAAGAATTACTTGGAGTGTAAATCCAATTCGTTTGACAGCACTGAGGGAGCCATAGGTTTCATGCGTTGGGCCGAGAAAGCAGAATCAGCTTTTGAGATGTGTAACTGTCCACCAGCCAGCAGGGTCAAGTTTGTTGCTGGAACACTGCAAGATTCCGCCCTCACCTGGTGGAACTCTAATGTGCAGATTCTTGGGTTGGAATTGGCAAATTCTATGAACTGGGAAGAATTCAAGAACATGATGCGAGAAGAGTATTGTCCTAGAGAGGAAATCTCGAAGATGGAATCGGATTTTTAGGCGTTAAAGATGGTGGGTTCTGAGATTGAAGCCTACACCACCCGTTCCCACGAACTGGCGGTGATGTGTCCGCGGATGGTAGATCCGCCAAGTAAGAGAATCGAGATGTTTATTGATGGTTTGGTACCCCAGATTCATGGTATGGTGACGTCTTCCAAACCGACTACTATTCAGCAAGCGATCCGAATAGCCCATAAGCTGACGAATCAAGCAGTGGCACAAGGTGCATTACCACCTAGAGGTTCCACCTCTAAAACCCGTGACAACTCAAGCACTGACAACAACTCTGGGAATGGACAACGGAAGTTTGACAACACCAGGTCCTCATCATCGAACCCTCCACAGCAACACCACCACCGAAGACCCGAACTCACTCAGAACTTCAATAATCAGGGTTCCAACAACAACAACAACGGTGGCGGACAGGGTTAGAGTGGCTATGATGGAAAGTACCCAAAGTGCAACAAGTGCAACTATCAGCATGCTGGCCTTTGCGACTGTATCAAGTGTTTGCGATGCGGTAAATTGGGTCATCAGGCCAAGGACTGTAGGGGAAACCTAGCCGGTAAGGGTGCTCCTAAACAGCCTACAACAACGAAAGGGTGCTTTGAGTGTGGTCAAGAGTGTCACTTCAAGAAGGATTTTCCAAAACTGAAGCAGAATGAGAGCAATGGAGGCAATAATAGTAACGAAAGCGGTAGTAAAGGTAGAGCTTTCGTCATTGGATCGGGCGAGGCCCGCAGCAATCCGAATGTGGTTACCGGTAAGTTCCCTGTGAACGACTGTTTTGCTTCTATTTTGTTTGATGCTGGAGCTGATAGGAGTTTTGAATCGAAAGCCTTTAGTAAACTCTTAGACTTAACTCCAACCCCGTTAGATGCTAAGTTTCCTATTGAATTTGCTGATGGTAACTCTATAGAAACAACTCATGTACTAGCGGGATGTAAGTTGAAACTGTCAGGTCATACTTTCGATATCGATCTCATACCCTTTACGCTTGGTAGTTTCGACGTTGTTGTCGGCATGGACTGGCTATCCGAAAATAGAGCTGAGATTATATGCCATGACAAGATTGTTCATATCACTCCTTCCGGGGAAATCATCTCGATATAGGGCGAGAAGAGCGGCATGACAACCAGCATCATCACCCTCATGAAGGCACAAAAATATTTACGAAAGGGTCATCCGGCGATCTTAGCTCAGGTAATCGAGAAACCCACGGAAGAGAAGCGGATCGAAGATATACCTATTGTGCGCGATATTTCGGAAGTCTTCCCGGAAGATTTACCAGGACTCCCACCCATACGAAAAGTCGAGTTCCAAATCGATTTAGCCCCCGGTGCTGCACCCATAACACGAGCCCCGTATCGGCTCGCACCGGCGGAGCTTCAGGAGTTGTCCACTCAACTACAAGACATGTTGGATAAAGGTTTTATCCAACCTAGCTCATCACCATGGGGAGCCCCTGTCCTATTTGTTCAAAAGAAGGACGGGACCTTCCGCATGTGCATCGACTACCGGGAGCTGAACAAGGTGACGCTCAAGAACCGTTATCCCCTACCCCGAATTGATGATCTTTTCGACCAGCTTCAAGGATCGAGTTACTACTCGAATATCGATCTGAGATCTGGTTACCACCAATTAAGAGTGCGCGAAGAGGACATCTCAAAGACGGCATTCAGAACTCGGTACGGTCATTATGAGTTTTCGGTTATGCCTTTTGGCTTAACCAACGCACCAGCCGTATTCATGGACCTCATGAACCGAGTATGCAAGGCGTACCTCGACAAGTTTGTTATCGTTTTCATAGATGATATCCCCGTCTACTCCAAGAACAAGGCCGACCATGAAGAATACCTTAGGTCAATTCTGGAATTGCTAAAGAAGGAACAATTGTACGCAAAGCTTTCGAAATATGAATTTTGCTTCGCGAGGTTCACTTCTTAGGACATGTGATCAATGAGAGTGGTATCTATGTCGATCCAGGTAAGGTAGAGGCCATCAAAAACTGGGAAGCACCTAAGACTCCGACTGAGGTGCGACAATTCCTAGAACTAGCTGGCTACTACCGACGTTTCATCAAGGGATTTTCAAAGATTGCTCAACCCCTCACCGCACTGACACACAAGGATACTAAGTACAATTGGGGTGACGCGCAGGAGTCTGCCTTCCAACTGTTGAAAACCAAACTCTGTAGCGCCCCTATCCTAGCCCTCCCCGAGGGAACGGAAAATTTTGAGGTGTATTGTGACGCATCGATACAGGGTCTCGTTTGCGTGTTAATGCAACTCGAGAAGGTTAGAGCCTATGCTTCTCGACAACTACGGATCCACGAGAAGAACTATGCGACCCATGACTTGGAACTCGGAGTTGTGGTGTTTGCTCTTAAGATATGGAGGCATTACTTGTACGGTACCAAGTTTACCATTTACACCGACCACAAGAGTCTCCAGCATATCTACGATCATAAGGAGCTGAACATGCGACAGCGTCGTTGGGTCGAGCAACTTAAGGATTATGACTGTGCCATAAAGTACCACCCTGGTAAGGCCAATGTAGTGGCCGAAGCTCTAAGCAGAAAAGAAACCGATAAGCCTAGATGAGTGCGAGCATTACAACTCACGATTCATGCTAACTTACCTGATCAGATTCGTGATGCTCAACTCGAAGCTTTGAAAGACGATAACCTCCCATCAGAACTCATGCGGGGCATGGACAAGCAGCTTGAAACCAAATCGAACGGGGTCTGATATTTTGAAAACCGGATTTGGGTCCCTCGATATGGAGACTTGAGAAATCTGGTGATGGACGAAGCACACAAATCCCGATACTCCATTCACCCTGGCTCAGATAAAATGTACCATGACCTAAAGGCATTTAATGGTGGCCAAACATGAAAGCCAACATTGCCACCTATGTGATCAAATGTTTGACTTGTGCTAGAGTCAAGGTGGAGTATCAGAAACCATTCGGACTATTACAGCAACCGGAACTCCCAACGTGGAAATGGGAGCACATTTCCATGGACTTCATCATGGGATTACCCAAAACACCGACGGGATGCGATACCATCTGGGTGATCGTTGACCGGTTGACAAAGTCTGCGTATTTCTTAGCGATCAAGGAATCAGACAAAATGGAAAGACTGAATCGCATCTACATGAAAGAAGTAGTGTCCAGGCACGGAGTGCCTGTCTCAATCATATCAGATCGAGATTCTCTCTACACTTCGCACTTTTGGAAGTCACTACAGAGTGCCCTAGGCACCCGCCTTGATATGAGTATAGCATACCATCCTCAAACGAACGGGAAAAGTGAACGCGCCATTCAAACCTTGGAAGACATGTTGCGTGCATGCGTGTTGGATTTCGGAAAAAATTGGGAACCCCACTTGCCCTTGGTAGAGTTTTCGTATAATAAAAGCTACCACGCAAGCTTTAAAGCAGCGCCGTTTGAAGCGTTGTACGGACGAAAGTGTCGATCACCTCTTTGCTGGGCAGAAGTGGGTGATAGCCAAATCATAGGCCCGGAACTAGTGCTCAAAACCTCAGAAAAGATTGTCCAAATCCGAAGTCGCATGGCAGCAGCACGAGATCGTCAAAAGAGTTACGCCGACAAGCGCCGAAAACCTCTGGAATTCCAAGTGGATGACAAGGTTTTGCTGAAAGTCTCACCTTGGAAAGGTGTAGTTCGCTTTGGAAAGCGAAACAAACTCAACCCACGATACGTTGGCCCATATCGGATAACTGAACGTATTGGTCCGGTTCGTATCGATTGGACTTACCAACGGAACTCAGTGGCGTACATAACGTTTTCCATGTATCCAACTTGAAGAAATGCCTTTCTGACGAAACACAAGCAGTTCCTTTGAGCGAGTTTCAAGTTGATGAACAGTTATGCTTCATCGAAGAACCAGTCGAAGTTTTGGATTGGGAAACCAAAACACTCAAACATAGCAAAATTCCCATCGTTAAAGTTCGTTGGAACTCAAGACGTGGACCAGAGATCACATGGAAACGCGAAGATCAAATGATGAAAAAGTATCCTCACCTTTTTGAGGGCTAACCAAACACCGAAAACCGTGAAAGCCAACAACCATCAGAATACACTAGAGATATGAATTAAATTTCAGGACAAAATTTCTTTCTACAGGGGGATGATGTGACAAACTGAAAATTTTTGCCTTTTTCAGACACCCATCGCGACTTGACACAAATTTTTGGGACGAAAATTCTTTCAACATGGGGAAGATGTGACACTCGTCAATTTCAGGTTAACTCTGTTAATCCGAACTCCGTTAATTCAAACTTAATATGACACGAACTGTAACGCATATCTCATTACATTTAAATTAGGGTTTAAATGACACATGACAATAACTACACAAGTAGTCTTTCGGAATTTCACCGAAACACACACGAGTCGACTCAAACCGTTGGTGAACAAATGATAAATATTATAAACAAGTACTTGGTATAATTACGTGTTACGTTTATATGTGTACATTTGTGCTTGTATGTATAACATCATATTATTGATGTAATTGACTAGTTATGCTAGAATTAAACTAAACTAGAAGTTTAGGGTGCAACGTGTAACTTGTAATATACTTAACTAATTATATAAACAACTTATTATCAAACCCAAACCCATTCTCCCTCCCTCCCTCTTGATCGACAGCTGACCCCCCCCCCCCCTCTCCTCTTGTCGACCGCAAGCACACACCACACACACATACAAGTATTATTCAAGCTTGGATTGAAGGGTTAAAGTGCTAACTAGGTAATTAAACACTTCTTTAATCCATTCTATTAAATTGGTTGCATGGTTTAACATGATAATCATAAACCCTAAGTGTATTATATATGTTTTTTGTTGATGAATTAGGGTTACATGCATGATTGTTAGTCCTAGGTTAACTGTATGTTGAGTTTTAATGAAAACTGATGCTGGACAGATTCTTGAATTCGTGTTTAAACGGCTGTAACTCGATGTTAATATTGTATTTGGACGTGATTGTTGATTCTATGATATAGTAGGTCGAGTCTAGTTTCTAAAGAGTCTGAACGTGTAATTTTTGGACGTGTAAAAGTTAGTTTTTATTATTTTACAAATCTGTTGTGCAAGTCTGATTCGGGAAGCCTTTTGGTAAGCTGATTTGCGATTAAAATATCTCATAAACGAAAAGACCAATGGGGTTGATTCCACTTCTGAAAGTTAATAATTTGAGTTAGGAATTTAATCCAATTGGTCTTGCATTAATTGGATTTTCCATGTAACGGGAATAACAAATAAAATTCTGTTGCGCATGATAATGACTGCTGTGTGTTTACTGTGATGTTTTGATCATTGTGAGAAAACCGTATATGATAAAACTATAATAAAAATATTTTTAGAAACCTAACTCAAGTTTGTTTATGTGATTATTTTTGGTGATTTATTGGTTTTTTCTTTTTTATTAAATAGAGTAATCTTGTCAAGTGAAAATCTGTCTGGATAAAATTGCTGCTGAATTACATAAGTTAACATGAAAAGTGCATAGTTGATCGATGTTTGCTATGTGTATGACTTAATTGCCCTTGTGGGAGTTAGTTTACTAGTAATGTACAATAGTAACACTTGACACGATATTTGTTCACGAGTCGTAGCTTATCACCAACGTGTTAGTCGAGTCGCACTTATTTCACAAACGAAACATGAAACGTATCTCATGCATAAGTTTTATGTGTCGAGTCTAGGGACTCACTCGTAGTATAAATACTTAGAAAATCTCATTTTTGTTTTAGATCACTAGTGAGGATTTTCTATGACGCACGCCTTTCTCTGATCTTTTTGTTATCGTTGCAAACAGTGAGTTTCACGGCCCCTTTTACTCTTTTTAAACGCTTTTATTAGGGGGGGAATAACATACTCCACGTTTTAGATTTTGTTATTCTTTATATATCACGTGTAAGACTAAGTGGCAAACAAACCAACCAAAGTCCTTCATAACATCGAACCGGTTAATACTGGGATAATAGCGAGTCACTGTTGAGTAGTACTACTCGGTTTGACAATCCCCACCCAACTCTAAACTCGACTGTAGGTCGAGTGGGTGTAATCTTAGCTAACACATTACCATGGTTGTGGTTGACATGGTGTCAAGGCAATTCATAAACAGTCAGCTTCGGTGTCGAACATTTAGTAATGCATGCTTGATAGGTTAGCTATCTATTGATATATAATTGACTTAACACTATCTGGTAACGCTAAAACGCAAACGCTTTATTTGTATAAACTTGTGAACTCACCAACCTTTGTGTTGACACTTTTAGTATGTTATTCTCAGGTAGCCGAGGCGGGCGCGCGGTATAGGACATGCATTCGCTAAACACCATTGCTTTAAAAACTCCTTTAATTTTTATCTTGATAACTTGGGTTTTTAAGTCGTTCTGTGTGGCGCAACTTTTTGGTTTACAATTTACGCTTCCGCATTTCATTTAAGATTTGATGTCTTGTTGGTTTTGAAAACTTTAAATATGTTGTTTGATTATAACTAATGATTTCGATCCTGTTAATTCACACCCTCTGATGGTAAAACTCCATTAGTGGATTTTGAGGGTGTGACATTCAAAAACACACACATCCTCCTTTATCCCGAACCAAGATCCGAAGGTGAGATCCCGTGCTTGATAGTGTTTGAGCATCGTGACAAGCCAAAACCGATATCAAGACTAGATCGTGTGTGTAAACCGATTCGTCTAAAGGTACGTTTATAACGAAAACTCGTTCGGCTCGTTTTGTATTCCTAGATCTATATTTAAATGGTAAAAAACAAATCAAATGTAACATCACGAAAATTTCGGACCAAAAATACTAAATTTCAAAATCCAAGGACTAAAAGAGAAAATTTTGTTTTCCTGTCCGATCGCGATACACAACGGATAAGAAGGAAGCTCATCGCGTATCGTGTTAAGGTTATGTTTCAAAACCCAAGAAACGGGCTGTCGGCGATACGCGACGAACCAAAACCCAACGTCATCGCGTATCGCGATGACGAGGTCTGACGGGATTGCACGTGACACGTGTCACCACGTGGCATAAAGGCTTGACGAGGTGACACGTGGCACCGCGTCCGCCACGTGGCAAAGCTACCGGTGAGTCATCAAATCTACGTCGCGATACGCGACGGGGTTTTCAACAACCATTGCGTACCGCGATGGGTTCATTTTTCAGCCTATAAATAGGAGTATTTGGCACATTCATTTTCAAACCAAAATCCCACTCTCTCTCTAGAAACTTTCTCTCTCTACCTCGGTTTCCGTGCCACCAACCTCGTAACCCGTACCATATACCAACGACACCTCGAAGTTCGTACCGACAATCCCGATGACCGGCGTATCTCGTTTTGCATGCCGACCTCGTAACGCGTGACGACCCCGTAAACCGTGCTGACCCAAGACGACCCGACGTCATGCCTCGAAGTACGTGCAAGACCCGGCGAAACCCAAACGTTGCCTAGAATTGCGTATCGAGGAGTTGTTGATCAAGATTCTCGATATACGTGCAAGCGTCGAAGTGCTGCCTAAGAATCTATAAAACAATAAGCCGAACAAGGTAGGGGTTCTGCCCAAATAAAATATTATTATTCCAAAAGGCTTAGACCCTAGTCAGGGGTATAGCTTAGACCTTGATTAAATTATAACAAATAAATAAGATTTCTTTATAATTAAGAAATACAAAATTATATAAACAAATGTTACAACTAAATATAATTTCTTTATGGTTAAGAAATATAAGTATTCATGGGAATATAGTTAAATAATATTTCTTCAAGAGTAAGAAAGATATGTTTTACCTACAAGAGGTAGTTAAAAATAGTGTTTCTTTATGATTAAGAAACATGAGATTTTATATACAAAGGTTATAGATAAATGACGTTTCTTCTTGAAGAAGAAACATATCATAGACATTTCTTCTTGAAGAAGAAACATAGTACATGATGGCAAATAAAGAGAAGGAATTCATATCCAAAATGTTTTATTCAAACAAACAATCAAGGTTTAAGTTATCAAAACCAGACTAAAGGTCTGTAGCCGGATTAAGAGACGATCCAGGTATTTATATAAACCTATTTTATTATAGGTCAATCATTCAATCATTCATTCATTCACAAAAGGTTTCCAAACGAGATCACCACATCATTCAGAACAGACAGTTATAGGTGAATACGTTAACCTTTTTCAGTCAAGATAAACGGGTTGTTTATCTTAAACAAAGACAATCAAATAAAGATTTATGGGATTACGTGATCCCTATTAAAATACAAGATAGAAAATAAAAACAACTCAGACCGAGTACACATGTGTCTGGATCCAAACATAATTAATCTTGTCTATCAGTCAAGGCTACGTGGCCGCAGACTAGAGATCATAATAAAAGTTCTCCAATAGGCATCAGTTCCCAATGGGCGTCAGTTCCCGAAGGGCGTCAGTTCCCGAAGAACCGTAATTGTGTGTATATGGAAAGTGGTACAAATCCCAGAAATAAGAGACGTTTCTGCTGAGGGTGTTTCATGAAAACTATCATGTCAGTCAAAGAAAGATTTATAAAATGTTTTTAGAGTCAACGATTCACCAGCATATCGCTGACGTATCCCCCCCCCCCCATAATATTACAGGAAATAAAGTTAGCACAGGTAGCATGGAATTATAGCCAACTCATGGAGATAGATGCTCGCAAGGTAGAGATGGCTCAATATTTTAAATTATTATAATATTGCAAACAATATTTAAACAAAGTTTTATAAATAAAACAAAGGTTCGAAAATCAAACTCTTGAATATTTATTATTCGAGAAGATTTATATTAAATCAAATATTTTGTTATATTTTACAAATAAACTAATGTTTCAAAATATAAATTAATATTTTATTATAAACTAAAGACTTCCGCTAAAACTCTGATATATTTTCAAAACAAGTACCAACTTTTAGTCACACGCCTAGGCCCTAGGTGAAGGTGTGACATCAAATGCAACGATTCCCGTATGTTAGATGGGTTAGTCGATTGTATAATAAACCGGGTATAAACATCGATCAAACGCACCATTAAACCTTAATGTTTAGATGTTTGATGGGTTGGGGTTAGTAGGCGCTGATATTCCGAACTAATTGGTACCAAGTATGTGTTGTTTCATCGTGATTTGAAGTTTAATCGCAGATCTGTTCCAGTTGACCCATCTGTTTTCGTGACGATTTTGACTTTGACCTCTTGAGTCAAAGATTGGATAAGTCTGATGTTCATTCGTTATGTCAAACGAATTGCAAACCATTCGTTAGGAAGTCATAGCAAATATGACACATTCTTGTGTCTTGTAACGAATGAACCCCTCCTTCGTCCTACAGAAGTAACGAATGACCTTATTCATTCGTTACCCATTCATTCATTATGATCAGACAGCGAATCAGCCCATTCGTTAAAGATACATTCGTGTGCTTCCGTAACGAATGAGCCTCTCATTCGTCTCAAGGATATCACGAATGGCCTTATTCATTTGTTACTCATTCGTTCTTCACGTTAAAGCACGAATCAGACCATTCGTTATAACGAATGAAGTCATTCGTCATAACGAATGAGATAGGGAATAAGGCTTAAACAGAGACCATTCATTATAGTAAATAAAATAATAATTTAAGAATTCTAATGAAATTTGTGTTAAGGCAATTAATGAAAATAAAATTTTTCCAAGCTGACCTGGCAGCTCGACCCCCACCAGGGGCTCTGCCCCTTGGACCCTTGATAGGGGTTTCCTCCCCTAGACCCTGCTGCCAGGGGCGCTGACTCCGAAACCCCATTCTTTGAGGGTTATATTAAATTAGAAATACGATAAGGGTAGTGATAGTTAATTGATATGTGTAATTGTTACACAGTTAGCCGTGCTAAACTAACTAGAGTAATTACCATTAACTCCGAACGTAACCGCATTCAGGTGAGTTTCTAGCCCCACTTCCTTGTTATGATTTTTTGGGGCTGTTTTCATACTCAATGTGAATGTTAATACACTTACCATAAATGGTTAGTGTATTCTATGATGATTGATGTGATAGTGTGTATGAATGTTGTGAATGAATGCTTGTCAGTGCATGAACGATCTTCGGATATTGCACGTATCGTCAAGGAAGGTAATGTGTAGTATGCTTAATATGAAACATGTATGTATGAAAGTACATAATGATGCGAGTGTGTATGAAAGTATGTTTGTATAAGGAAAGGTATGTATGGTTAAAGGGTTGCAGACCCTAATAATAACTGCGAAGGTTAAAGGGTTGCATACCCTAACAATATCTGCGAAGGTTAAAGGGTTGCAGACCCTAATAATATCTGCGAAAGTTAACGGGTAGCAGACCCGAATAATATATGCGAAGGTTATAGAGCGAAATGCTCTTTAAAACGAATAGTTAGTTATGTATGAAATGCACAAGCTAAAAGAATGAAAGTATGAATAAAGGTAACCGGTTAAGAATGTGATAAGTATCTTAGGATACGTGTTTATAAGTAAGTATGTGTATGTATTGTATGTTGCCTGGTTAACTAGAACTCACTCAGTGTAACTGACTTTTAGTATGCATGCAGGTGAATAGGTTGAGGCAGATCGCTTTAATAAGGACACATGGCATTGGACTGAAGAAACTGGCATCTTGAGGAAAATGTTGTGATGTTATTATGGTTTATGTTTTAATTTGAATGACAAAAGATGTTTAATTTGAAAAAGATTCGAACGATTCTGTAATATATGTTTGAATTTTATTATTCCATGAAAAGTTTTAATTAACTCTGATATTTAGAACTGTGTTTATGAGTAAATCCAACGCCAAAGTAGGGCACCGAGATCGGGGCCTTACAAGTTGGTATCAAAGCATCAGTTCGAGAGAATTAAGCATCCTACATGCTTAGACTCGAACAGAGAATGGGACATGAGTAATAAAAGAAAGAAGAAGCCAGTTCAAGAAAGTCATGTGTCGCTCGAGCAAGCTAAGTAAAAGTAAAGTACATGATTAATTTCATGTGTAATGTAAGGATGTGTAAGGAAGTTAGCTTAATTTCTAGAGATGTGAGTATTTGATTATGTGAAATGTTTGATTGTTTAACTATTAAAAGTAGAATCCAACACAAGTGGACTCACAAAGGGAAGTGTATAGGACACGGAGAGTAACGTGATTAGCTAATAACAGCTGGCCATTGTTATTGCCTATTAGCCTTACTATCCTTGTACTAAATAGTTCTGTAACATCCTACTTTCGGTTATATTAATAAAATAAAGTTCGTTTATTTTATAGCGGGTCGTTATCGGTTTAGTTGAATAGAAAACGAGATGGACTTGTGTTGGGTAAATGGATATGGGTTATGGACTTGGGTATGGAGGAATGAAGGAAAGACCATGGGCTTAAGCCCATGATCAAAAATATATATACCCTTAATCCTCCATTTAATTCACTTACACATATCCCTTACACCATCCAAAACACACACTTAAGATTCTCCCTCTAGTTCTCTCTCTCTAAACCGATATCAATAAGGAAACCGAGAACCGACCCGAGGTAATGATAATATTATATTGTATGAGCTTAACCCGTTAGATATAGTTGCGAAACGACAAGCCGACACCGCTTAACCGTTTAAATCACGAGATCCGGGTGGAATCGGGTATAAACCGAACCTATGATGAGCTTAGGGATCACCCTAGCTTAGATCTGGATCGAACGGGGCGAAAAACGGCGAAAAACGAGTTAAAACTCGTTTTTCCGTTGAGTTCGCATTTTTCCGGCGGCTTTCCGGCAATGGCGGCGCCGGAAAAGTTAATAGGAGGTTACGGGTGTCAGGGTATGTTCTGACATCCCCTGACCTAACCCTAGTTCGCTAGGGAGTAATTGATGAATTAGAAGCGATTCGCTAGCTGATTCGTCTAAGGAATATAACGAACTAGATTTGATTCGTGTACTAATTCGTTAAGGAAAGACTGACGAACTAGCTTAAGTTCGTTAAGTCCAATTCGTATGTCGACCAGTTCGTTATAAGGTTTAATTCGTTATGAGGACTGGTTCGCTATGAGGGTCCAATTCGCCAAGAAGACCAATTTGCTAAAAAGGCAAATTTGTTATGAAGTAACAAATTAGCCAATTCGTTATGAAGGACAGAAATAACGAATGAACATCAATTCGCTAAAGAGCATCTTAACGAATCAGAACTTTGAAATAATGACAGAACAGTCCCTGGACTTAGAAAAGAATGATTTAATTACAATTAGGCCCTTGAACTTTTAAGTAGCAAATTAATTAACGATTCAAAATGTTAATGGAAAATGGGTTACGACAGTTAATGGAAATAAAATTTTTCCAAGCTGACCTGGCAGCTCGACCCCAGCCAGGGGCTCTTCCCTTTGGACCCCACTAGGGGCTGCCGCCCCTAGAACCCCGTTGCCAGGGGCGCTGCCCCCGGACCCCCATTCGTTGAGGGTAATAACTAAACTAGAAAGGCGATATGTGTAGTTATAGTTTATTGGAACGTATAATTATTATACAGTTAGTCGTGCACAGCTCAAGAAGGGGATAACCGTAAATGGTGAACGCAACCGCATTGAGGTGAGTTTCTGGCCCCACTTCCTTGTTATGTTTTCGGGGCTGTGTGCATACTCGATGGGATAGTTAATACACTTATCTTAAGCGGTAAATGTATGTCTTGTATGATTTATTTATGATGATTGTTTGACGATGCATGAACGATCTTCGGATATTGCATGTACCGTCAGGTGGTAGTTAAGATATGATTGATAAGTATGATGAAAGATATGATGTATGTGTGAATATATGATGTATGCATAATGTATGTATGTTATGATGATGGTACGTGAACGCTCTTCGGAGATTGCACGTATTGTCAAGGAAAGTATGTATGAACAGGTACGGTACAGTTACACGAACAAAGGGACCATACCCTAATAATCTCTGTGATGGTAGGGACCAGACCCTAATAATATTTGTGATGTTAGGGACCAGACCCTAATAACATCTGTGATGTTAGGGACCAGACCCTTATAATATCTGTGAGGTTATAGGGCGAAAGGCTCTTTAAAACGTATGATTATGTATGTAAAGAAAGTATGAGGGTAAGAATGAAAGTATATGCACTTATGTATGTATGAAAGAAAGTTAAGAGGTTAAGTATGAAATGTAAGAAGGTATTGTATGATTATGTGATTAACTAGAACTCACTCAGCGTAGCTGACTTTTAGTATGCACGCAGGTGAGTAGGATGAGGCAGGTAGCTTGAGGAGGACACATGGCAGAGTTGGACGAAGCTGGCATCTGAAGATTTTGCTATGCTGTTTTATTTTAAAAGATTATGTTTTGTCTTTAAATGACTATGAATGCTCGATAAGACAAGAATTATGGTTATGGAATGTAATGGTTTGGATGTTTTTAATGTTCCGCAAATGTTTTAATTAACTCTGATATTTAGAACTGCGTTTATGAGTAAATCCAACACGAAAGTAGGGCTACCGGTAACGGGGCCTTACAATTTGGTATCAGAGCAAAGTTCGAGAGATTTAAGCATCCTACATGCTTTGAATCGAACAGATAATGGGATAAAAGTAAGAAAAGAAAGAAGATGCCAGTTCGAGAACGCCATGTGTCACTCAAGCAAGCTAAGTAAAGGTAAAGTACGTGATTAAATTCACATGTAAAGTAGAATAATGAATGAATGTTTGCGTAATTGCTAAATAAAGAATGTGTGAATGCTAGCTTAATTGCTAGGGATAGGGGTATAAGATGATATGAAATTCTTGATTGTCTAACTGTTAGAGATAGAACCAGCACAAATAGACTCATAAAGGGAAGTGTGTAGGACACGGAAAGTAACGTGATCAGCTAATCACAGCTGGCCACTGTTATTACATGTTAGCCTTACTATCTTTGTTCTAAATGGTTCCTTAAGTGATGACGTTTGTGTTTCCTTATAGAATGCGAATGGCTGGAACTAAGAAAGTTGCTGGAAGAGAAGGACGTACGGGACGTCGTGGCAGGCCACGCGTTGTCCGAGAATCGTCAGTGGAAGCAGCTACTAATAATGAGGAAGAAGGAAGTGTAGCTGGTGGAAATCCAAGTAACAACGAGGGGTATCAACTTGACCCTGCTGTTCAAGCTGCCATTGCTCAAGCGGTAGCAACTGCTGCGAAGAACTGGAATGCTGAAGGGTCTGCTGGAGGCCGTGAAAGAACCGCTGAAAGGGCGGAAGGAGATGGTAAGGAAAATGGTGAAGGGGAAGGGGAAGAATCAAGCGTGGTGAAGTCAGTGAAGGTGGATGACAAGAAAAGGGGCCGAGGTGGGTGCAACTATAAGTCTTTCAAAAGTTGTGGTCCACCGGAGCTAACCGGTTTGGGAAACGCAATCGCTACTCTCCAATGGATAACCGCGATGGACAAAATTATCCGAATTAGCGAATGTCGTCCCGACCAAGCTGTGGGGTATGCTACCCAAACCTTCGGTGAGGAGGCGATGTACTGGTGGGAGACAGTTTAGCAGAGGAAGAGTCGAGAAGAGATCAAGGCATTGAGGTGGGACGATCTGAAAGAATTAGTGATGAAACGATTTTGTGCTGATGCTGAGGTAGAGAAGGTTGAAATGAAGTTCTTGAGTCTGAAGGCGGGTAAGATGACAACCGCGAATACCTCACTGAATTCAACCGCCTGTCAAGGTTGGTGCCAGATAAGGTAGACACCGAGGCCAAGCGGATCACATGTTACCTTAGGGGACTGCCGCATAATGTTCACGTCTTGGTCAAGACTGGTAGACCGGGTACCTTTGACTCTGCTGTGGGACTCGCAGAAACGGTTTATGAGGACTTGATAGATGAAGTGGTTATGGAAGAGAAGAAAGAGAAGAAGTGGATCACTCCTGCCAAGCAACCGGGTACTCAGTTATGGAACCCCAAGAACAAGCAACCCAGAGTTTGGGAAAAGAGGTCGTGTAAGACCTGCGGAAAGATGCATGGTGGTGAGTGCAAGTGGGGTAGAAGTTCTGATGTTTGTCTCAAATGTGGAAAGGCTTATGGCGGAGAATGCAGAATGGGGTCGAATGCCTGTTATAAGTGCGGGAAGGTAGGGCATTATGCCAATGAGTGCAGTGCGGAAGCCAGCATGTTACAAATGTGGCAAGACAGGCCATATGGCAAGAGAGTGCACTGAAGGTGAGGCTGGAGGTAGTGGGAAGAAAGATTCTGATCAAGCAAGGCCGAGGACTAGAGCCTATATGCTGACCCAGGAACAAGCTAGACAGATTCCTGATGTTGTGACCGGTATGTTCTTAGTAAACGTCATTTTTGCTTCCGTATTATTTGATTCTGGTGCGAATAGAAGTTTTGTAGCTACGACATTTAGTAAACTAGCTAAAATGAAAGGCTGCCCAGTGTCTGAAACTTTTATAGTAGAAACTGCCAGTGACACTTCGGTTAAAATAACAACAATGGTTAAGGATTGTAACATAGAGTTAGAGGGACATGAGTTCCTTGTTACTTTGTATGTTATGACCTTAGGAGGGTTCGATGTAGTCTTGGGAATGGATTGGTTGTCTGAGTTTGAAGCTTAGATAGTATGTAAGAGTAGAATAATAAAGCTAAGGTCTTTAGATGGTAGTGCGGTGACGGTTTACGGTGATAAAGAAAGTTCAGGGTTTAACGTCATTTCGATGATAAAAGCCGAAGGGTTATTACGACGAGGATGTGGTGCCTACCTGGCGTATGTTGTCAACGCTATGGCCGAGAAGAAAGAAATGAAAGATGTTCCTATCGTGTGTGACTACCCAGAAGTGTTCCCTGATGATCTTCCGGGGTTACCACCGGAGCGAGAGATAGAATTCCAGATAGATTTAATACCAGGAGCCCAGCCCGTCGCGAAAGCACCTTACCGTCTAGCTCCGTCCAAGATGAAAGAATTGATGTCCCAACTGCAAGAACTCCTCGACAAGGGTTTTATTAGACCAAGTGTTTCCCCGTGGGGCGCACCAGTGTTATTCGTAAAGAAGAGGGATGGAAGTATGATAATGTCCATAGACTATCTTGAGTTGAATAAGCTTACGGTGAAGAATAGATATCCTTTGCCAAGGATTGATGATCTGTTTGACCAACTGCAAGGTTCAAGTTTGTTCTCATGAATAGATCTCAGATCAGGCTATCATCAACTTAAGGTGAAAGAGGCAGACATCCCTAAAACAGCGTTCCGAACGCGGTATGGACACTACGAGTTCCTCGTAACGTCATTCGGTCTAACGAATGCACCCGCAGCATTTATGGACATGATGAATAGGGTTTGTCGGCCGATGTTGGATAAGTCGGTTATCGTCTTCATTGATGATATATTGATTTATTCAAAGAGCGAGTCTGACCATGCTGAGCATCTGAGAGAAGTATTGGAGACTCTGAAGAAAGAGAAGTTGTATGCTAAGTTTTCGAAGTGCGCGTTCTGGTTAAGGGAAGTGCAATTTCTAGGTCACGTGATTAATCCGGAGGGGATTACCGTGGACCCAGCTAAGATTGAAGCGATAACGAATTGGAAGACTCCACAAAATCCGACTGATATACAAAGCTTCCTAGGGTTAGCTGGCTACTATAGGAGATTCATCGAAGGTTTCTCCAAGATAGCCGCACCGCTGACCGGTATGACCCGAAAGTCGATAGTTTTCAGTTGGGGAAAGTTTCAAGAAGAAGCCTTTGAGGAATTAAAGAAGAGACTCACGCAAGCTCCAATCCTTGCTCTACCCGATGGTGACGAGGATTTGGTTGTCTGTACTGATGCTTCGCATCGTGGGTTAGGTTGCGTGTTGATGCGACGAGGAAAAGTGATAGCTTACGCGTCTAGACAGTTGAAAGTCCATGAGAGCACTTATCCGACGCATGATTTGGAGCTAGCAGCAGTAGTGCATGCCTTAAAGATATGGAGGCATTAGCTGTATGGTACTAAGTGTACCATCTACACAGATCATAAGAGTTTAATGTACTTCTTCGAGCAAAAAGAATTGAACATGAGACAGAGAAGATGGTTGGAGTTGATAAAGGATTACGACTGCGATATTAAGTACTACCCTGGTAAAGCTAACGTGGTCGCCGATGCACTAAGCCGTAAGAATGAGGAAGTCCTTGCAACTGTGAAGTCATACAAATTGATTATGAATTCAAGCCTTTTCGAAGAAATCATCAAGGTGCAGTTAGAAGTGCTAGTAGACGAGAAGTTGGTAAAGAAAGAAAGAGTTTACGGCCAACAAGACGAGCTAATGGAAAACACCCATGGTGTTAAGACTAGGTTTGACCGTATGTGGATCCCACGCCATGGAGATCTCAGAAGTCGAATCTTAGATGAAGCTCATAAGTCAAGATATTCGATTCATCCAGGAACTACGAAGATGTACCAGGATTTGAAAAGAGATTATTGGTGGCCAGGAATGCAGAATGATGTGATAGATTATGTCAGTAAGTGCTTAACTTGTTTACAAGTCAAGGCAAAGCACCAGAAGCCTTATGGAAAGATGCAACCTTTGGAGATACCAGAATGGAAATGGGAACACATCACCATGGATTTCATAACTAAGCTACCTCTAACAGCTAAGCACCATGATACCATCTGGGTGATTGTGGACCGTTTGACCAAGAGTGCTCACTTTCTGCCTATACGAGAGGCTATCTCGTCAGAAACGTTAGCAAGCTTATTCATTAAAGAGGTTGTATCTAAGCATGGAGGACCGTTATCAATTGTGTCTGATAGAGATACACGGTTTACTTCGAGATTTTGGAAGAAGTTCCATGAAGCGATGGGAACGAGGTTGAACATTAGTACGGCGTATCATCCCCAAACAGATGGACAGTCTGAAAGGACGATCCAAACCCTTGAGGATATGCTACGTGCTTGTGTTCTAGACTTTGGTGTAAGTTGGGATGATCATCTGCATCTGGCAGAGTTCTCTTATAACAACAGTTACCATTCAAGTATTGGTATGCCAACATTCGAGATGTTGTATGGGAGACGTTGTAGAACGCCCGTATGTTGGGGAGATATTGGTCAGAAGGAGATGGGAAGCCTAGAAGTTGTGCAAGAAACCTCTTCGAAGTTCGATCAGATCAAGGCAAGAATGAAAGCTGCTCAAGACAGACAGAAGTCGTATACTGATAAGCGGCGACGACCGATTGAGTTAAACGTTGGTGACAATGTGATGCTCAAGGTCTCGCCTTGGAAAGGAATCATCCGTTTCAGGAAGAGGGGAAAGTTGAGTCCAAGGTACATTGGACCGTTCAAGATTTTAGAACGAGTAGGTGAAGTGGCTTACAAGTTAGATTTGCCAGAAGAGTTGGAAGGAATTCATTCAACATTCCACGTTTCTCATCTGAGAAAATGTCTAGCTGATGACACGTCTCACGTGCCATTGATGGACATCGAGGTTGATGAGCAGTTGAACTACATTGAGCAACCGTTAGAGATAGTTGACCGCAAGGAGAAGAAACTTCGTCGCAAGGTTATACCTTTAGTGAAAGTGATATGGAAGCATCGCAAAGGTTCAGATGCCACTTGGGAAGCGGAGGATGAGATGCGCAAGTTTTATCTGAATCTGTTTATGTAATAGTTAGGTTTCGGGGACGAAACCTCTTTAAGGAGGGAAGACTTGTAACACCCTACTTTCGGTTATATTAATAAAATAAAGTTCGTTTATTTTATAGCGGGTCGTTATCGGTTTAGTTGAATAGAATACGAGATGGACTTGTGTTGGGTAAATGGATATGGGTTATGGACTTGGGTATGGAGGAATGAAGGAAAGACCATGGGCTTAAGCCCATGATCAAAAATATATATACCCTTAATCCTCCATTTAATTCACTTACACATATCCCTTACACCATCTAAAACACACACTTAAGATTCTCCCTCTAGTTCTCTCTCTCTCTAAACCGATATCAAGAAGGAAACTGAGAACCGACCTGAGGTAATGATAGTATTATATTGTATGAGCTTAACCCGTTAGATATAGTTGCGAAACGACGAGCCGATACCGTTTAACCATTTAAATCACGAGATCCAGGTGGAATCGGGTATAAACCGAACCTATGATGAGCTTAGGGATCACCTAGCTCAGATCTGGATCGAACGGGGCGAAAAACGGCAAAAAACGAGTTAAAACTCGTTTTTCCGGTGAGTTCGCGTTTTTCCGGCGGCTTTCCGGCAATGGCGGCGCCGGAAAAGTTAATACGAGGTTACGGGTGTCAGGAATGTTCTGACATCCCCTGACCTAACCCTAGTTCGCTAGGGAGTAATTGATGAATTAGAAGCGATTCGCTAGCTGATTCGTCTAAGGGAATATAACGAACTAGCTTTGATTCGTGTACTAATTCGTTAAGGAAAGACTGACGAAATAGCTTCAGTTCGTTAAGTCCAATTTGTATGTCGACCGTTTCGTTATAAGGTTTAACTCGATATGAGGACTAGTTCGCTATGAGGGTCCAATTCGCCAAGAAGACCAATTCGTTAAGCAGACCAAATGAATATGGACCAATTTGCTAAAAAGGCCAATTCGTTATGAAGTAACAAATTAGCCAGTTCGTTATGAAGAACAGAAGTAACGAATGAACACCAATTCGCTAAAGAGCATCTTAACGAATCAAAACTTTGAAAGAATGACAGAACAGTCCCTGGACTTAGAAAAGAATGATTTAATTACAATTAGGCCCTTGAACTTTTAAGTAGCAAATTAATTAACGATTCAAAATGTTAATGGAAAATGTGTTACGACAGTTAATGGAAATAAAATTTTTCCAAGCTGACCTGGCAGCTCGACCCCAGCCAGGGGCTCTGCCTCTTGGACCCTACTAGGGGTTGCCGCCCCTAGAACCCCGTTGCCAGGGGCTCTGCCCCCGGACCCCCGTTCGTTGAGGGTAATAACTAAACTAGAAAGGCGATATGTGTAGTGATAGTTTACTGAAACGTATAATTATTATACAGTTAGTCGTGCACAGCTCAAGAAGGGGATAACCGTAAACGGTGAACGCAACCGCATTGAGGTGAGTTTCTAGCCCCACTTCCTTGTTATGTTTTTGGGGCTGTGTGCATACTCGATGTGATAGTTAATACACTTATCTTAAGCGGTAAGTGTATGTCTTGTATGATTTATGTATGATGATTGTTTGACGGTGCGTGAATGATCTTCGGATATTGCATGTACCGTCAGGTGGTAGTTAAGATATGATTGATAAGTATGATGAAAGATATGATGTATGTGTGAATATATGATGTATGCATAATGTATGTATGTTATGATGATGGTACGTGAACGCTCTTCGGAGATTGCACGTATTGTCAAGGAAAGTATGTATGAACAGGTACGGTACAGTTACACGAACAAAGGGACCAGACCCTAATAATATCTGTGATGGTAGGGACCAGACCCTAATAATATCTGTGATGTTAGGGACCAGACCCTAATAATATCTGTGATGTTAGGGACCAGACCCTTATAATATCTGTGAGGTTATAGGACGAAAGGATCTTTAAAACGTATGATTATGTATGTAAAGAAAGTATGAGGGTAAGAATGAAAGTATATGCACTTATGTGTGTATGAAAGAAAGTTAAGAGGTTAAGTATGAAATGTAAGAAGGTATTGTATGATTATGTGATTAACTAGAACTCACTCAGCGTAGCTGACTTTTAGTATGCACGCAGGTGAGTAGGATGAGGCAGATAGCTTGAGGAGGACACATGGCAGAGTTGGACGAAGCTGGCATCTGAAAATTTTGCTATGATGTTTTATTTTAAAAGATTATGTTTTGTCTTTAAATGACTATGAATGCTCGATAAGACAATAATTATGGTTATGGAATGTAATGGTTTGGATGTTTTTAATGTTCCGAGAATGTTTTAATTAACTCTGATATTTAGAACTGCGTTTATGAGTAAATCCAACATGAAAGTAGGGCTACCGGTAACGGGGCTTTACAAGTTCCTTTAGTGATAACATTTGTGTTTCCTTATAGAATACGAATGGTTGGAGCAAGGAAAGTTCTTGGTCAAGGAGGTCGTACGGGACATCGTGGTAGGCCATGTATTACCCGGGAACCATATATAGAGTCGGTCACGGGAACCATATATAGAGTCGGTCACTAACACAAGGGAAGAAAGAAGTGCAGCTGGACGGAATCCGAGCAACAATGAGGGGTATCAACTTGATCCTGCGGTACAGGCCGCCATTGCTCAAGCTGTAGCTGCTGCAATGAAGAACCCGCAACCTGAAAAGTCTACTGGGATCCATGTGAGAACCGCTGAAAGGGCAGGGGATGACGGTAAGAAAGTTAATGATAGGGAGGGTGATTCGAGAGAAGTTCGATCTGTGAAAGTTGATGAGAGAAAGAGAGGTCGGGTGGGTGTAACTATATGTCGTTCAAGGGTTGCGACCCGCCGAAGCTTACTGGTTTGGGGGATGCAATCGCTACACCCCAATGGATAACCGCCATGGACAAGGTTATGCGAATTAGCGAGTGTCGTCCTGGTCAAGCAGTATGTTATGACACCCAATCGTTCGGAGATGAAGTTATATATTTGTGGGATTCAGTAGAGCGGAGGAAGAGTTGAGAAGAGATTAAGTCTTTGTGATGGAATGACTTGAAGGAGATGGTCATGAAACGTTTTTGTGTTGATGCCGAGGTAGGGAGGGCCAAGATGAAGATTCTGAACTTGAAGCTGGGAAAGATGACACACCGTGAGTACACAACTGAATTCAACCGCATGTCTAGGTTGGTGCTTGACATGGTGAATACCGAAGCCAAGAGGATCAAGTGTTACATAAGAGGACTGCCACAGAACGTCCGCACGTTAGTCAGAACAAATAAACCTGCTACATTTGACTCTGTTGCGGAACTCGCAGAGATGGTTTATGATGATTTGAATGTGGACGATGTTGTGTTGGCGGAAGAAAAAAAAGGAGAAGAAATGGGTCGCTCCTGCCAAGCGACCTAGTACTCAGATGTGAAACCCTAAAGACAAAAGACAAAAGGTGTGGGAGAGAAAATAGTGCAAGACTTGTGGTAAAATGCACGGCGGTGAGTGCAAGTGGGCTGTTGGATCTGATGTTTGTCACAAATGTGGAAAGGCGTAAGGAGGAGAGTGTAGGGTTGGAACAAACGCATGTTATAAGTGCGGAAAGATGGGACACTATGCTCATGAGTGCAGTGAGAAACCACATGTTTTGGATGTGGCAATACGGGTCACATGGCAAGGGAATGTACTGAAGCTGGAGGACTAGGGCCTTCATGTTAACTCAGGATGGAATGGGCCTTAGGTCCATGGGCTTAAACTCTTACCCTTTAAACCCAAATCCTTTCCATTTTTATCCATCTCTACACCATAGCCTACACCTTCAACAACACACACACACACTCCTTTATCCAGAACCAAGATCCGAAGGTGAGAACCCAAGCTTTATAGTGTTAGAGCATCATGATGAGACAAAACCGATATCTAGACTAGATCGCGTGTGTAAACCGATTCGTTTAAAGGTACGTTTATAATGAAAACTCGTTCGGCTCGTTTAGTATTCCTAGATCTATATGTAAATGGTAAAAACGAATCAAATGCAACAATTCTCATTTAAATTCGTTAATGTTTAATGGGTTAATCGATTGTATTACGAACCGGGTATAAACATCGATCAAAAGCACCATTAAACCTTTTTGTTTGGATATTTAGTGGGTTGGGTTTAGTAGGCGCTAATATTCTGAGCTAACTGGTACCAAGCTTGTGTTGTTTCATCATGATTTGAAGTTTAATCGCAGATCTGGTTCAGTTGACCCATCTGTGTTCTTGATGATTTTGACTTTGACCTTTGAGTCAAAGATTGAATAATTTGATGTTCATTCGTTATGTTAAACGAATCGTTAACCATTCGTTAGGCAGTCATAGCAAATAAGACACCTTCGCATGTCTTGTAACGAATGAACCTCTCCTTCGTCCTAAAAAAGTCACGAATGACCTTATTCATTCATTACCCATTCATTCGTTATAATCAGACAGCGAATTAGCCCATTCGTTAAAGATACATTCGCGTGCTTCCGTAACGAATGAGCCTCTCATTCGTCTCAAGGATATCACGAATGGCCTTATTCATTCGTTACTCATTCGTTCTTCTCGTTAAGGCACGAATCAGACCATTCCTTATAACGAATGAATTCATTCGTCATAACGAATGAGATAGCGAATGAGGCTTAAAAGGAGACCATTCGTTATAGTGAATAGGATAGAGAATAAAATAATAATTTAAGAATTCTAATGACATTTGTGTTAAGGCAGTTAATGAAAATAAAAATTTTTCAAGCTGACCTGACAGCTCAATGTAAGGCCCCGTTAACGGTGCCCTACATTGGACGTTGGATTTACTTATAAACACAGTTCTAAATATCAGTTGTTACCGGTGCCATACATTGGATGTTGGACTCTATTTCAGTTGACCCGTCTGATATTGAGAACTGTGTTTATGAGTAAATCCAACGCCAAAGTAGGGCACCAGGATCGGGGCCTTACATTTAAACATTTTAATGTAATTATGTTCTTTAAGGTCAATGGAGGTCCAGAAGTTTACTATGTTAATTGTATACATCTTTGGTATATGATTTAGCCTTTATTTTATAATTAATGATCATTAATATGATTTGATTAAAATTTTCAAGCATTATATGAACTTTACAAAAAAAGTTAAATAATTTGACTAAATTTGACTATTTTTATTAATATGATTTGACTTTAATTTTGGTAAATTTGAACATTATTATAATTTTAATAATAATAATTTATTCTCATTTCTATTTATATGAATTTTATAAAAAAAAAGTTAAATAATTTTCAAATTCAAATTCTCAACATTTATATGAAATTTACAATAATATATTATCCTGTTGGACTTTGACTATATTTCAAAAAACTAAAATTCGCATAATTACAGTTTTCTTAGTTTAGTAACCTTGATCTGTCAATTCTAAGTTACAATTTTGTTAATATTAACAAACTGAAATTTAAAATTATCTTCCAATTTATTTCAATTTTAAATCCAATATTATAATCTCTACAACTACTACCAATTACTTCGTACTTTCGTTTCAAATATAATCTGGGTTTCAAATATATTGTTAGTTCAAATATTAGCATTTGGAACCATGTTGAACTATTACTTGGGTTTAAAAAATTAAGTATAATTTTTACAAGTTCATATGTTATTGTTTTTATATTTTAAATCGTATGTAACACGGGCTCTAATATAGATATCAGTAATAATCTTTCCCTTAAATATATTAAACTTTAATTTGTTCATTTTATATCAATAATAATCATATTACCAAAATTATCGTTATATTAAATACAATTACTTAAAAAGTTGGCTAGTATTAATTAATTCATTATTTAGTAACTGTTACACTTTTAATTATGTTATACAAATTATATCAATACCTTATTTCTAACTAAAAATAAAAATTATTTGTAACTTTTAACTTATATTCGTTTAAATAAGATTAGTTATAATTTTATTTAATAGTCATCAACCATATTCATATACATCATCTACTAATTTATTTGTTAAATTGTATTTTAATCACTATATTTATTGTGCAAAAGAATAATACTTTCTTGACATAATATAAGTTTTTACTTCAAATCAATTCTTAAGTTGACAACCATTAATTTACATTAAATCTTTTATTTTTAAACACCTAAAAATGAGGCATAAAATGATTTTAACATATTTGTCAAACAAATAATAGTTGCTAAAAGTAAAACACGTTTTTCTCTCAATTTATACATTTTTTTTCGTAAAATAACTATCAGTAAACATGGAATGTTTTCTTAATTTATTCATATTACTCTCATAAGGAAAAAACATTTTATAAATATTTCTATGTTTAAAGTTTAATAAAAGTAAATTTCTATATCACTACTAAATTAGCATGTACGAAATATGGCGAAAAGTTTAATCTCCTAAGTAGATGCAATTGTCTAAATGGATAAAAAAAGTATAGCTACAAAGGAAATGGGTTAAATTGATACACATTGAAAAAAACATAAAAGCTAAAAAATAGCACTACCTATCAAAACAATATTAGATTATTATTATTATTATTATTATTATTATTATTATTATTATTATTATTATTATTCAATAATTATTTAACATAATTTATCGACAAAAAGAGTTATAAAAAATGGATGATAAAGCTTCGGCTATATCCTGAATGATATATATTAGGAACCAACTATATGTCAGACACACTTGAATGAAAATTAACATGTTATTGAATATTGGTTAAGACTTTATTTTAAAGATAAATTAATTATAGTATTATGAAAGACTAAATTTAGGTTTTTGATTGTCATAACAGTTTGTTTTGTAGTATAATTTTACAATATACTTATAAAAAGAAATGTCGTATATATTGTTAATATTTTAACATTGATGTGTAATAAATGTTTAAAATTTATGTGTAAATAAACACGGGTGTTATCTTAGAGTAATAAACATTACAGTTACTGATGTGTAATAATAAATGTATTAGATAGGGTTTATCTTTTGAATCAACATTGAGATAGAAGTTTTGTTAAAATCGACATTTTATAATTGTTTTATTGATTTGGAGACTAATTTTCTTTATTCTCTTATTATTGTACTAAGGGTATAAGTTATAAAATATTTTATCTTTTTATTTATCTTTGCATGTCTTTGTATGTTTTTGTATTTGATTCAAATAAGTTATGATGTCTTATAATTCATGATTTAATTATAAGTATACACGTTTGCATTTCATTAAATTTATATGAAGTTACATATATATTATGTTTTTAAATATGTTACATCGTGTGTAACACGGGTACTATCCTAAATCAATATTGGAATCTAATGATATGTTTCTTTTAAGAGATTTGAACCACTTGAAGCTTGCTAATGATAGAAAAGAAATGGCACATTTGGATTTGGAAAATGAAGTTAGCGAGAAGGTAAAATGGTTTTTAGAGTGTGAGAACTATGAGTCAAATTTTGATGATCTTCTAAACTCTTTGGAACCTGAAGATTATATTTAAGGTAACGTTAATTCAATAACTTAGTTATGTAGTTGATTACTCTAAATTTTTTACTTTCATTGTTTACTTTGTGTTTTCTGTTTAAGTTATTAGTTTAGTTCATAACTAGAAACTTCCAAAAACGTACAATAAACTTCCATAATCGTTTATTTTGTTTGTTAGGTTGTGAAGGTAATTTGCTTTTTTCTGAAGAAATTGATGGTTGGTAAATTTGACTCCAACCTTTTTAGATCTTCTTTTGGTCTCTCCTTTTTATGTGTATATTTAGTTTGTCTTAGTATTAAGCTTGTATTAAAATAATCTGAATGATCAATAGTTTGGTTAGTAAGTTATGTTTATTATGTGTGTTTGTTTAATAGGACAGTGAAAAATATTATGATTTTGATGACCAGTTTTTTTCCTTTTTTTTAAAAAGCATCTGAATTTCTAAGATTGCGGTTATAAAGTTATGTTAATTTTATGATTTTCTAAATATTTTCTTGTGAAATTTTATGATTGTCTGTATTTATATAGCAATTATTACATTCACACATTTTGTTTTTAGTTTGACATAATCTTCTGGATTAATGTTAACATAAACTCATTATTACATACATTAACCTTTTTGTTTAATACTTAACGAGGTTGCATGGTTTGTTTCGTTTTCTTAGAGTTGTAACCAAGTTTCAAAAGTGTTCTAATTAGGTCACTCAACTTAAAAAATGTTCCAATTAAGTCACTCACCTTTTATATTTTATTAAATTAAAGGTTTTAACATGTTTTTCTAGCCTTTCTCTTTTTTGTTCCATATAGGAACTCTTTTTAATTTTTTTTATGTTGACGTTGAGTGGCGAAGTGATTTTTTTTTTGAATTTTAATATATTAATGTTTTTAAAAATTTCTAAATTTAACTACATATATTGCAAATTCGACCCCCACATTTTATCCTCCATTTCTTTCTTGACGCACAAAAAAATCGGTGAGACTTTATTTGAAGATTTAGTGACCTGATTTAGGAAAAATATGCATGAGTGACCTAATTGGAATATTTTTGAAACTTGGTTACTATTCTATAAGCTATTCTCTTTCATGTTTTATAGCAAAATGCTTTTGTTTTTGGACGGAAATTTTTGAAGTTCATACTTGCATAATACAGTTTAAATATTTTCATGACTTTGCTAATATAGACAAGTTTGTGTCACTATTAACTTTTTATGTAGACGATGTTAATCTCTAATATTTTGTTTAGGCCATCCTAATGTTAATATATGGTTGTCTATTTATGAAATTTTATGACTGTCTATGTTGATTTTGTTATTTATCTATTTTCAACCCGTATGTAACACGGGTACTATCCTAGTATAATATATATTATTATATATTTAATCTTACAACTAGTCATCGTGAACCATGCATTTTCCTTGTTTACACTTAACTAAGGCCATGTTGATTTATTTTTTTTAAATTATTTGATAACTGCATTAGTTTGGATTTCTTTGTGTGGCATGTTCTTTGTGAACAATCTTTAGTCCGGTTTAAAGAAAAAATTCAAAAAGTTGCTATGATCCACTAGAGATAGCCTTTAAAAGTATAATAAAAGTACATATATTTTTAACGATGAGTGTAATTTGACTATAAAAAGCAATCATTACTATACAATCCTAATTAGAACTTAGCATAATTAGAACTTAGCATGAGAAGCATTTTATTTCAAAACAAATTTTGCTGTTTAGTTGTCGCTTCACATGGTTATTTGGATGCCGTTGTAATCTCACAAGTCCCAATAAGTGGCGCCTCAGGTCTTGTTACAACCTCGGACAATGAAGACCAATCTGAACCGGTAACATTCCACGCCATTTGAGCCAAAGAGTCGTTAGGCTCATTAGCCCCTGAAAACAAATGCGTAAAAGGATTTGCATGCTTAGGGACCTCTACCATAGCTTCCAACATTTTAACAATGATGCTCATCATTAACCATCCCAAAAAGCCACCTTTAACATCCTCTTCACAACTTCATAATCCTTTTCTTCGATTTCAAAGTCTATCATCAAATCTTTCAATTGATCTTTTTCATACTTGCCCTAAGCCCATACGGGGAACCACTGTTGGCTATCACAAAGAGTGATGTCCATGTTCCTCCTCCTCCCGATGATCTCAAAAAGTAGCATACCGAAACTATAAACATCACATTTGTATGTAACTGGAAGAGGCATCCATATCTCAGGAGCAGCATAGCCCGGGGTACTCTGTCCCTTTGTCATGGTTATATGGGTGTTATCCCTATTGCAAACTTTTGCCAAACCAAAATCAGCTACTTTAGCACAAAAATTTGAATCCAGGAGTATGTTTCCTGGTTTGATATCATAGTGAACTATTCTTTGAGCGCATTCTTCATGCAAGTACATGATGCCGCTCGCCGTTCCCAGCGCAATCTCTTGAAGCTTCTCAAACCCTATCATAGCCCCTTTATCCCCTTTAAACAAATGATTATCCAACGAGCCGTTAACCATGAACTCGTATACAAGAGCTATTAAACTTGATTCAAAGAAAAACCCATAAAGCCTAACAAGATTAAATTGATGGGTCCTTCCCATAGTGCTCACTTCTGCCATGAATTGCTCCTCAAGTTGCTGATAATTTGACGTCCCATTTAGTACTTTGACCGCCACAGGCTTGTTGTTGTTGATGACCCCCTTGAAAACTATCCAGAACCCGCCTTAGCCCAATCTGATGTTGAAGTTATCTGTGGCTATTCTTAGTTGTTCAGAGGTGAACCGGATGGGCTTCTCCCTTTCCATGTCATCAAGGAACCGGGCCATGGCGATGGTGATGAATCGAGAGTCCTGATTCTTTTTGGCCTCCAGGGTAACTGCTATATTTTTATAAATTACCCAACAAACTTAAGAAAACCAATTATAGTATACGTATATGTTGAATTCACTTAAGATTGAATTGAACTATAATTAAGGAGTATGTTGCTTCTAGATTTATTTTATTGGATGGTTTATTAAATATTAAATCTTAATGAATACAAATAGAATAACACCGATGGTAATTCCAGTAATGAAGCCTTGAGAGGGAGATGAATCAGATAAACCAGTACCAAAAGAAGGAGGAGAAACAGAAGAAGACTGAAGAGGTAGGTCCCAGCAGAGCCCAGTTGGACCCGCAAGACTCACCTTAAACAGGGACGTCTGCGCAGAGACCAACTGGATCCGCAGGACCAACCATGCTCAGAGACGTAACGTCCTTACGCGCAGTACGCAAGCTGGTCCCGCAGGAAATGCCTCCCAATGGTGAAGGACTCCGCCTGTCCCCGCAGCCTCGGATACAAGCCATTAGGGAAGGCCACCCGCGCAGCATGGCTACACGCACAAGGCACTTAACTCTCCCCAGTGTCACCTGAAGGAATGAGCAAAGGCGGGAGGGGGAAAACTCCCGCCTAAATGAGCCAGTCCGTATGATGGAGGATCTTTTGTGTGATACCTGACGAGGTACAGACAAGATCTGACCAAGAATGCGACAGCTCACTGACAGCAGCATGGCAGACAGCACGCCACAGCACTGTGACCAATAGCCGCCGCCTACCCACCAACTCCTGCCAAACCACGTGCCTAGCCTGTAGTTGGCAGAAGAGGAAGAGTGCACGACACGCCTGCTCTGTGTCAGCCGCTACCTATCCACCACTCACAGGCAAGGCACGTGCATAGGTTACAGTTGGTAGCGTGTTGGGCCGGCTAAACCCCTTGGAAACCTACCTTCGGCTATAAATACCCCAATGGTATGATCATCTTGGAACATCTTATCTTATCATATATACCTGATATCTGCTCTAGCAATCTCTTAATATACTTTTATATTTAAAGAGCAATCTAGTCTGATTCTCACGCCGGAGGGTGGTCACAAGGAGGAACCCCCCCCTTCTCAGTGACGAGCTCACGGTGTCTGTTTTGCAGGTTATCAGAAGAACCATCTTCCAAGGGTCTAACCCCTCGTGGGAAACAGCTCTCCAACCCCCAGGTTACCAGTAATCTGCCCGTGGGTCTGGTTAGTGTTTCTTCATTGGCGCCATCCGTGCATAAAGCTACAACTTCATTTTTCTCCAGTTTTTTCAAACTTCTAGAAAGATGGTTAAAGAAACTCCGGTAACCACAACCCCAGCTACTGGAGGGAATACCGGCAACACAGTTTTTACAAACACTACCCCGGTTACCCAAGCCGGGGCAAGTGAAGTAAATTTTACGAACACTACCCCAGTTACCCAAGCTGGGGCAAGTGCAGTAAATAATCGCCCACTGGGATTCACCGATACCCAGTTTAAAAAACGAACAAGACTCCCCCGCCAAACTCTCGATGAAGTTAAGGCATGGGCGGAGGCACGACAAAAGGAATTCCAAGCTGAGTTGGACGAACGCTTGCGTTCCGTCCAACAGGCCGACGAATTCGAAGAATACTTGGACAATGACTCGGAGGAATCCGACTCCGACGCGAACCCTCGCCATAGGGCAAAAGGGAAGCGTAAGGAAACGGACTCCCAACCGAGAAGGCATTTTGGACAAGCCTTCAAACCAAAAAGCACAGGTGGAAGTTCACGAGACTTCTCCAAAACGTACAGACCGAACGTTGCAAATGCGGGAACGTCCAAATTTGCAAGGGACATTGCGGAAGCAATTGCCCCAAAAAGTGCCAAACAAATGCCCAACATAGGCACTTATGATGGTATGTCCGACCCAGACGACCATTTGAACAGGTTCATAGCAGGGGCAACCGTCAGCAACTGGACGGAACCCACGTGGTGTTACATGTTTCAAATGACGCTGGTGGGGGCTGCTAGGGTTTGGTTTGATCGTTTACCGGTTAACCACATTTACGACTGGGCAGACTTCCAGCAGAAGTTTAGCCAACACTTCAGCCAGCAGCGAAAGTATACCGAGGAGCAATGGACAATCCTCAAATGCATACGGGAAGAAGATGAATCTCTGCCAAACTTCATCACTCGCTTCAACTCAAAGAAGTTAAGTTTGGGCAATATCAGCGAGGATCTTGTTCGCGCAGCCTTCATCCAGGGCGCGCAGGACCCAGAGCTTATCCGCACCCTAACGGGTAAAGATGGAATGCCATCCACATGGGATGGCATCATGACAGCAGCTAAACGCTATGCGGAAACAGAGAAGCAACTGGGTAGAGACCTTCCGCAGAGCACAAACCTTTACACCCAGAGGACGAGAGAGGACAACGTCCTCACCGCCCGATTGAACAAAAAACGGAAGCAAGGCATTTGGCAGTCAAGGGTAAACTTTGACACCTCATCCGGCTTACAGCACCGATTGGGTGAAAGGGATAATGTAAAGCTGCACCGGAACTCCAGATGGACGCCACTTACCAAAAGCGTCACTGACATATTTGCTACTGAAGAGCTCCCATGGCCAAAGCCTCCAGTAATCCAACATCGTCACGATGCTGATCGGAGCAAGTACTGTGACTATCACAGAACAAAAGGCCACAACACTGAAGAATGCATAGACGTAAAAGACATGGTCGAAACATTCGTCAGAGATGGGACGCTCGCACACCTCGTGGCGAAATAAAAGCTAAGCAGGCAGGCAGGTGCGTGTGGAACCATGGCTGGGGTAAACATGAATAAAAAATCAGCTTCAATATGGAGACTACATGCTGCGTAAAGAACGAGATCCCGAAACAGGTGCGTGTCGGCTCGATGGCACTCCTGTCCCAACATGGAAGGGAGTTCAATTACACAGTTTGCATGTAATCAATTCCAATTTGTACAGAAAAGGCCAAGAGCCACTTCTAATGGAAATGATTCTCTTTCAAACGTCGAAGCTGATGATTTACATTTATACTTTTGTACACACTAATATGCCGGTTTTCACCGCATAATTACAAAAAACGTCATTGCATGGGAAGGCGGTCCTACCCGCACGAACCCAAAAAGCATGATAAACCTTCACGCAGGTCAGTTGAAGGGGAAAAAAGTTACCATATGAAAGTGCTGGTCTATCCGCATGAATCATTCGAGGGAACTGCACCAACCTATCAACAACCGCGCGTGGGACGGTTCAAAATTCTAAAGAGGAAAAGGTAAACCTATACGCAGGTCAGGTATGGGTAAAGTTTTGCCATCCTACTAAGTGCAAGTGACGGTTCTACCCGCGCAATCACGAAAGAGGAAGCAAAACTTCACACCTGTTATCAACCACGTTCAAAGGTTAACTTATCCTCAAAAAGCAAGAAAAACCTACACGCAGGTTAGATAAAAGTTAAAGTTTAGCCATCCTACCAAGTGCAAGTGACGGTTCTACCCGCACAATCACGAAGGAGGAAGCGAAACTTTAACCCACTATCAACCACGTTCAAAGGTTCTTATTCTAAACACTTGGAAAATTGCTATTTTAAACTAAGTATGCAAGTCATAAGTTTATAAAGCAAAGAATCCAATGAAAGGAATAACAATCGTATATTTCAATGATATATTACAACAGTGGCCGGGTAACTACCCGCCTAAAAGAAATCTATACAAAGCTAAGTCTACCCTAGCAGTGGGAAGGGATCTTCAGGATCAGGCTTCAGGGCCACCTCCGCTTGGACCAGCACCGTCAGAGAGCGGCTGCCCAAGGAAAGCCTTAAGGATGTTTAGCCCATCATCAGCAGCAGCAGCTTCATTCACCTTCTCCACCACTGGATGCGGGAAGGCAGCGTACTGGTTCACAGCTTGGTCATAAGCAGCTTCAGTATTAACATTGAATAAAGGGAAGTTGGAGGGCGGAAAGCCTCTCTCAGCAAACCCAAGACCAAGCAGGAAGCCAGTCTTCTCCCCATCCTCATGAGAAGCGTTGAGGGCTGCGCTCATCGCATCGTCATAAGAGGTCTCTGAAAGGACCCGACGCACAACCTACAAAAGAATACAAGTTAGAACATTTTCTAATTACGAGCGGAAAGCGTAAAGAAAAAGATAAAGATACCTGAGGCAACGCTTCTCGAAGCAGCCATTGGAGGGAAGCTTGACTTTCTTTGTAAGCACGTTCGGCTCCGCTTTTATCAAGGTTGGCAAGTTGAACTTCCTTGGCGGCAGCCTCTTCGACGCTTTTGAGTTTCCTTTCAGTGCGGTCAAGCACCCCCCTCTGGTCAAGGATCTCCTGCAGCTTCTTGGCATCTTCCATTGCCAAGGCGTCATGAGCATGCTGAAGAGCCTTTAATTTGCATTTAAGCTGCTCATTCTCTTCGCGAAGCGGCTCAGCAACAGCTTCAGCCTTGGCAGCCCTCTCAGTTGAGTTTCGCGCAGTCTCCTTAGCCAGCCGAAGCTGTTCATTCACAGCTTGGGCAGCCTTGGAGCGGGCCTCGAGTCGCGCCTGGACTTCAACCTCGAGGGCCTTGAATGCTCTCTCCTTCTCGGCGGCGGCAGCGGCCAACTGCCGGTTCTCCTCCCGCAGAGCTCGCGTCTCAGATATTTCTTTGGCGCGAGCTGCTTTTAACTTGTCGTTTTCACGACAAAGCAGCTCGACGCGGGGCTGCATCCGGGCTTGGAGAACCCGAAGCTCATTGGTTAGCCTACCCTCCTGGTAGCTAGCCATGGCTTCCCCCAACGCACCATGAGGAGCAGCGTGGCGAGCCCAATCCACACACTCCACAGGGGTGCGAAGGGTTGTTCCTCGGCGTATGTTCCATCTTGGAACATACACTTCATTGGAATCCGACACTGCAAAAGAAACAAAGGCAGTTAGGAAAAGATGACAAAAATATACAAAGGAAAAAGAACCCTACGTACCTGTAGGGTCAATAACAGGCCGATAGCCGCCAAACCCATCACCTGAACCTAAAGGAAATCCATCCAACAGGTCAGGCAGATGGGAAGGTGGCATAGATCGGCGGGAAGCCCGGCGCGTACCTGATGGTCCGGCCGTCGGTGCCGGTGGCGCAGGTATAGTGGCAGCCGCTGTGGTAGCCATTGTTGGCGTCGCCTCCTCAGCAACAGTAACCGCCGGCTCCGTGAAAGATGCTGTAAAAATTGCACTCACGGCCGGCGGAGACACCTCAGCTGGAACAGCCTCAGGAAGGCTGGAACCAACGGAAGCAGGCGCAGACGCCTGGGTCGACGCCTCGGGAAGGCTGACCGAGCCTTCCCTCATTGGCGGGGGAATACTTGCTCCAACTACACCCGGGAATGCGTCAACATCCACACCTGCACAAGCAAAAGTGTTAGAAAAATTTATTTGAAACAACAAATCTAGACAAGAATTATGGGGGTACTTACGGGGTTTCTTGAGCTTGAACGTACGGACGAGCGGGGGCGAACCCGATGGAGCCGGCCTCTTGACACCGGTAACCGTCGTCGTCGCTGCCTCCCCGGAGGTAACAGCTACAGCCTCCGGAGCGGTGGTCTCCTCACCACCGGGCTTCCCCGCCACCTCTGCACTATCTGACTCCGAGTCAGATAGGACTACCGGGTCGGCCGTAGAGGCCACCTTCTCTTTGCCTTTCCCGACGGCAGCCTTTTTCTTCCGCACCAGTGGAGGACCTTCTGCGGATTCCTCAGAAGAAGAAATGTCAACTCCAGCAGCAGGCACAGCATTGAGAGGTTCAGGGTAGAAGATAGGCTTACCTGGCCGTCGGTGGCTCAGGATCTCTTGGCCTGGCGGGTAAACCTCCACAAACCGACCCGCGGTCTGCTCTAAGATGGGCAACTCGTTCTCGTCCAGAGCACGAGTACCCATCCGCGCGGGACCATCTTCCTCCCGCGGGTTCAGGAGCGACTGAAGATCGTTCCCCTCTGAAATCAACAAGAAAGTTAGAAAAAATCGAAGTCAGCAAAATGAAACAAGACGTACCATAAGGGACAGAGTTCGAACCATATTCAAGGACGATCGGAACCTTATCCGCATTCGCCGCCTTCCACACCCGGCTCATCCCCAGCATCACCATCGCCGACTCCGGAAAACGGAAAACCGGGGACTGGACCCGGGATATCTTCGAGAACCATTCCGCCTCCTCGTAGTTGAGGGCGGGAAGGTTCGGAAGCGCCTGGCCATTCTTGAACTTCATGGCGATAGGGATGGCGCGAGCGGATATGAAGAAGAACTCTCTTCTCCATGAGCGAAGACTCCGCTCGGTGGTACAAATCTTTAAACCCTTGATACGGGTTGTAAGAGTGTACCACCCCTGGATGCACCTCCAAGTGTAGAAGGTCATCAGACGGTCAACGAGGGGCTCAAGGCCCAGTATCCGGCACACCCACTCAAAGTGCCGGACCTTGGCAATGGCCATGGGGTGCACCTCTGTCAGGTGCACACCATGCCTCTCCAGGACACGGTACACAAACTTTGTCAACGGGAACCTAAGGTTTCCGTAGACAAAGAATGCAGCATAAACCCCGATCTTGCCACTAGGGGCATCGTACACAGTATGGTGGGGTTCAGGAAACTCAGGCTCGAGAGACTCGAGCATGAACTTCCTGACGATATACTGGTACAGATCGACAGGAAGAGAGCACTGGCAGTCGCCAGCAGTCTTCTGGTCATCAGCATCATGAGAAGACATGGTGGAAGAAAGATGAAAAGAGATTTCAGGGTAATGCTTTACTGAACAGAAAAATTCGCCGGAAATTACTTGAGAAGAAGAGATGAAAGTGAAAAGTGTGAATTGCAAATAACCCTCTCCCCCTTTATATAGTAATCGCAATTAATGCGATGAATTTAATACGGAAGAGAGAGAAATCAAAGGTGCAATGAAACTATGACGCGTGGCAAAAGCAAGCTGGCAACATCTGTCACAAGGACGTATGCCAGAGATTTCGCGGCTACGCGCCCGAAATCCCGTGCCCACGCGCCTGAAAAAGCAACTGGAATGACCATGTTCTGTCACGTCACCATAACTCCCTGCACGTCCTGACACAGTCAGAAGAAACCGTCGCACGACGTTTCAGAGGTTTGGACTTATCTTTTCACCAACTCTTCGAATTTCAAAATTCAAAATTCGAAAATATTAAAAAGTAAGCGGGAAAATACCCCTTACCCCTTGGCAAGCAAGTAACCATAAGACGGATGCGGGTACAGTGTAAAGGCAAAACCCTTCACATACCTAGCACCCGCAGGGAATTGAAGCCAAATAAACCTTGGCAAACAAATAACCGTAAGACGGCTGTGGGTACAGTGTTAAGGCAAAACCCTTCACATACCTAACACCCGCAGGGAATTGAAGCCAAGAAAACCTTGGTGAACAAGTAACCGTAAGACGGATGCGGGTACAGTGTTAAGGCAAAACCCTTCACATACCTAGCACCCGCAGGGAATTGAAGCCAAGTACCTCGGCAACCAAGTAACTATAAGACGGGTGCGGGTACAGTGTAAAGGCAAAACCCTTCACATACCTAACACCCGCAGGGAATTGACGCCAGGAATACCTTGGAAGTAAAGTAACCGTAAGACGAGCACAGGTACAGTGTTAAGGCAAAACCCTTCACATACCTAGCGCTCCGCTGGGAATTGAAACCAAGAAGGATCTTCTGGGCAATGCTTGCGGAAACGGAAATAACATCCCCGCATAGCGGGAACGTCGAGAACTACGTTGTTTGAAGCTCCAGGATGGAATTGGTGGTCTTAACATAATTGATCACTATGTTCAAAACTACCAAAACCTCATGGAAAATACATACAACTGGGACTCAATGCTCCTGACTTGCGAGGAGGTTACAGACCTACCCGCATCATACCCAAAGACCAAGCAGGAAACTCGGGCATTTCTGCAAGTGACAAGGACTTCCGCGGAAAGAATCCCCATGGAAAACCTTACAAAACCCTTTTCAAAACCCTTTGCTCAAGTCCAAAAGTTCACCTCATTTTATTAAACACTCATGAGAAGAACATTGGACTGGGGGGACTTGAAGAGGTAGGTCCCAGCAGAGCCCAGTTGGACCCGCAAGACTCACCTTAAACAGGGACGTCTGCGCAGACCAACTGGATCCGCAGGACCAACCATGCTCAGAGACGTAACGTCCTTACGCGCAGTACGCAAGCTGGTCCCGCAGGAAATGCCTCCCAATGGTGAAGGACTCCGCCTGTCCCCGCAGCCTCGGATACAAGCCATTAGGGAAGGCCACCCGCGCAGCATGGCTACACGCACAAGGCACTTAACTCTCCCCAGTGTCACCTGAAGGAATGAGCAAAGGCGGGAGGGGGAAAACTCCCGCCTAAATGAGCCAGTCCGTATGATGGAGGATCTTTTGTGTGATACCTGACGAGGTACAGACAAGATCTGACCAAGAATGCGACAGCTCACTGACAGCAGCATGGCAGACAGCACGCCACAGCACTGTGACCAATAGCCGCCGCCTACCCACCAACTCCTGCCAAACCACGTGCCTAGCCTGTAGTTGGCAGAAGAGGAAGAGTGCACGACACGCCTGCTCTGTGTCAGCCGCTACCTATCCACCACTCACAGGCAAGGCACGTGCATAGGTTACAGTTGGTAGCGTGTTGGGCCGGCTAAACCCCTTGGAAACCTACCTTCGGCTATAAATACCCCAATGGTATGATCATCTTGGAACATCTTATCTTATCATATATACCTGATATCTGCTCTAGCAATCTCTTAATATACTTTTATATTTAAAGAGCAATCTAGTCTGATTCTCACGCCGGAGGGTGGTCACAAGGAGGAACCCCCCCCTTCTCAGTGACGAGCTCACGGTGTCTGTTTTGCAGGTTATCAGAAGAACCATCTTCCAAGGGTCTAACCCCTCGTGGGAAACAGCTCTCCAACCCCCAGGTTACCAGTAATCTGCCCGTGGGTCCGGTTAGTGTTTCTTCAAAGACATAACGTAAAGAAACTTAGAATTGAAAACCTTTACAACATACAAAAGAGAATACTTAGTTATACAGAGAATAAAATAGTACACCAACGTGTCATTTTAATTTTATCACATGAATTATAGTGAAGCTATCGATAACCGGAGACTAGGCCTTGCCAAGCGACCAAGACCATACATATTTTTTTCTAATTTTAATTTGTTTATATTCATTTAATAAAAGGGTTTGACAAAGTCACATGTAGGCCCCATCTATAACTCGCATGCTTGTTTACTTTGTTTTAAACAATCTTTTCAGAACCGGTCGAACGTCGATCCGGATATCTTACCGGATAAAACGTCGGACCGACTTGAAAATACAGACCGGTGTTTGACACGAATTATGTGATAAATGAATGACGTCATAAATAATATATATATATATATATATATAATTGATTTCTTTTGAGAACCACTTTGAGTTTTAAGAACTCGAAAGAACTCAACATAATAATTTTTTTTACACACATGTAATACGTAAGTGTAAGTAACGTAATATATATATATATATAAGAGGGTTCAAATAAAAAATAATTGTTTTGTGAGAAGTGTGAGAATGCTTTAAAATAAAACAAACCACCTAAATAAGAAACTATACCATATAAATAGGAAACTATACGGTTTTTAGAAACTACTAATCTCAACCGTCAGATCCTAGATCCAAGGGTCTAGATCTCTTCTTATACTTCTCACAAAATTATTGTTTTTTACATTAACCCTACCCTATATATATATATATATATATACTAGTTTTTATCCCCTGTATTACGGTGGTCGTTTTATATTATTTGTTTTTAATATTTATCTATTGTTTAAATTTTTATTTTTTTTATTGTATGAAAGTTAATAATATACTTATGGTTTGATATTAAATTGTTTCACAAATAAATGAGATGTTATACCCCGGTTAAAAGCTATATGAGTTTGATGGGACCCAAGACCCGTTTATTTTTTACTATAAAATTGATTTTTTAATTATAAATAACATATATCTTTTTATAAAATAAATCAGATATTAATTTTTAGTATATTCCTACTTTATAGGATTTTTGTATCAAATATTTGGTGAGATTAGTTTTTAATTTAATGAGATTTTATAACCCGTTTAAGAAATATCTGGGTTTGATAAGACCCATACCCGTGAATTCGGGTCAAATGCATGAGAAGCCTCCATTAAAAAATCAAGCAAATCTAGTAACTTCAAAAAAAGGGGGGAGCGACCACATCGCGACATGTAGGATATTTATGTTTTTGTTTATATATTACTAGTTTTTATCCCCCGTATTACGGGGGCTGTTTTATATTACTCGTTTCTATATTTATATACTTTTTTTAGTTTAATTTTATTTATTGTAGGAAATTTAAAATATGCGTAGAGTTTGATGATAAAAAGGTTTCACAAATAACTAAGATGTTATAACCCGATTTAAAAGTTATATGAGTTTGGTGAGACCAAAGACCCGCTTATTTTTTTACTATAAATTTGTTTCTTAATTATAAATATCTTTTTTTTAAGTTATATAATATATTTTAGTGTATCCTATTTTATATGATTTTCACATCAACAATTTGGTGAAAATAATTTTTAATTTAATGAGATTTTAAAACCCGCTTAAGGAATATCTGGGTTTGGTAAGACACATACCCGTGAATTCGGATAAAATGCATGAGAAGCCTCCGTTTAAAAATCAAGCAAATACGGTGACTCCAAAAAAAGAGGGAGCGACCACATCGCGACAAGTAAGATTTTTATGTTTTCGTTTATATTGTGTATATATATATATGGGAGAGTTATTCTAAAAAGAGATATTTTTCTAGGAAGACTAGGAATAAATCTTAGCCATTAGATCATGTTAATCAATTGTTGAGATTTAAAATTACCAAAAACCGTCATAGTTTCCTAGAATTACTCTTTCACCACTATAACCGACATAGTTTCCTAGAATTGTTCTTTCACCATAGGTTGTAGTGCCACATGTCAAAAATTTATTTGTAACATCCTACTTTCAGTTATTATAATAAAAATAAATTTCGTTATTTCATATTGGGTCGTTATCGGTTTAGATAAATAGAATACGAGTTGGGCCAGTGCTGGGTAAATGAATATGGGTTATGGACTTGGGTTAGGAAAGAAAGAAGGAAAGACCATGGGCTTAAGCCCATGATCCATAAATATATAAACCCTTAATATCCATTTAATCCTCATTCACACATATTCCATACACCACCCAAAACACACACTTAAGATTTCTCTCTAGTTCTTCCTTATCTCTATCCGAAATCAAGAAGGAAACCGAGCACCGATCCGAGGTAACGATAGTTTAATATTGTATGAGCTTAACCCGTTAGATAAAGTTGCGAAACAACGAGCCGACACCGTTAAACCGTTTAAATCACGAGATCCGGGTGGAATCGGGTATAAACCGAACCTATGATGAGCTTAGGGATCACCCTAGCTCAGATCTGGATCGAACGGGGCGAAAAACGGTGAAAAACGGTTAAGATACGTTTTTCCGGTGAGTTCGCGTTTTTCCGGCGGCTTTCCGGCAATGACGGCGCCGGAAAAGTAATACGAGGTTAAGGGTATGTCAGGGAATGTTCGGACATTCCCTGACCTAACCCTAGTTCGCTAACGGGAATTTAGCGAATTAAGGGTGATTCGTTAAGTAGATTCGCTGAAGAAAGATAACGAACTAGCCTTAGTTCGTGTCCTGATTCGTTAAGTAGATTCGCTAAGGAAACATAACGAACTAGCCTTAGTTCGTGTCCTGATTCGTTAAGGAAAAGATAACGAATTAACCCCCCCCCCATTTCGTTATAGCCATTCGTTAAAGGAAATAACAAATTAGAAGGTCCAGTTCGTTATTTGAACTGATTCGCTATGTGGACTGGTTCGTACAAGGACGGATTCATCAGAGGTCCAGTTTGTTAGAGGGTTCAGTTCGTTACAAATGACCAGTTCGCTAAGATAAGTCAATTCGTTAAAGACTGAATAACAAACTAGAAAGTTTAATAAAATGACAGAACAGTCCCTGGACTTAAAAAAAGAATGAATTAATTACAATTCATCCCTTGAACATTTAAGTAACATATTATTCAATGATTCAAAATGCTAATGGAAAATGTGTTAAGACAGTTAATGGAAATAAAATTTTTCCAAGCTGACCTGGCAGCTCGACCCCAGCCAGGGGCTCTGCCCCTTGGACCCTGCTAGGGGCTGCCGCTCCTAGACCCCGCTGCCAGGGGCGCTGCCCCCGGACCCCCGTTCGTTGTGGGTTATATAAAGATAGATATACAACATGAGTAGTAGTAGTTAATTGATACATGTAAATATTATACAGTTAGCCGTGCACAGCTCAAGAAGGGAATTACGATTAACGGAGAGCGTAACATGATTCAGGTGAGTTTCTAGCCCCATTTATGTGTTATGTTTTCGGGGCTGTGTGCATACTCAATATGTTTGTTAATACGCTTATCCTAAGAGATAAGTGTATGTCTTATGTGAATAATGTGAAATATATGAATGATTGCTTGATGGTACGTGAACGATCTTCGGATATTGCACGTACTGTCGGGTTGTAACGCTATGTATGGGGTAAGTATGATATGTATGCTTATATGTATGAACGTGATAAAGTTAATAAAAGAAGGAAATGATGGCTGTATGGTTGTATGGTTACGAAAAGGGTACCGAGCCCTAATAATGCTCGAGGTATGATGTATGGTTGTATGGTAACGAAGAGGGAATCGAACCCTACTAATATTCGAGAACTAGGGAACCGAACCCTACTAATATTCGAGGAAAGAGGGTACCGAGCATTAATAATACTCGAGGAAAGAGGGTACCGAGCCCTAATAATACTCGAGGAAGGAGGGTACCGAGCCCTAATAATACTAGAGGAAGGAGGGTACCGAGCCCTAATAATACTCGAGGAATGTAGCGCGTAATGCTCTTTATAACGTAAGATATGAAAGTAAGTTAATACAAAAGAAAGTATGAAAGTATGAATGAAAGAATATAAGTTTATGTGTATTGTATAATGTATGATTAACTAGAACTCACTCAGCGTAGCTGACTTTTAGTATGCACGCAGGTGAGTAGGATGAGGCAGCTCGCTTGAGGAGACACGTGGCATTGAATAAGAGGCTGGCATCGGAAGACTCAAGACGTTTAAGTTTAATATTTTGTTTATTTTGAAAGACAAGATGACGTTTTAAGACAAGATGTGTTTTGTTATGAAATGTTTTATGAAAGCTTTTATATTCCGCGAATGTTTTAATTAACTCTGATATTTAGAACTGCGTTTATGAGTAAATCCAACAGGAAAGTAGGGCTACCGGTAACGGGGCCTTACAAGTTGGTATCAGAGCAAAGTTCGAGAGATTTAAGCATCCTACATGCTTAGACTCGAATAGAGAATGGGATTTAAGTAAGAAAAGAAAGAAGATGCCAGTTCAAGAATCTCATGTGTCGCTCAAGCAAGATCAGTAAAGGTAAAGTGTATGATTAAATGATATATGTTAATGAGAAAGAAAAGAATATGTGAATGATAGGGATAGGATTAATTGATCATCTTGATTGACTAACTGTTTAAGTAGAACCAGCACAAATAGACTCATAAAGGGGAGTGTATAGGACACGGAAAGTAACGTGATCACTAATCACAGCTGGCCACTGTTATTACCTGTTAGCCTTACTATCCTTGTACTAAATAGTTCCTTGAGTGATGATGTTTGTGTTTTCCCTTTTAAAATACGATTGCTGGAGCTGGAGACATTGCTGGAGCTGGAGGTTGCACTGGACGACGCGACAGGCCTCATCGTGTCCAGCAACCTTCGGTTGAGACAGCTTCCAACACCGGAGATGAGGGGAGTGCAGCTAGAGGAGGTCCGGTCAACAACGAAGGGGTTTAACTGGATCCCGCAAGTCAAGCAGCTATTGTTCAAGCTGTAGCCACTGCTGTGAAAAAATATTACTCCGGGAGGGTCTGCTGGGAGCAGTGAAAGAACTGCTGGAGGGGAAGGAGGTGAGGGTAGGAGAGATGAGGAAGAAGAGAGGGAGGCCTCGAGTGTGGTTAAGTCTGGGAAAGCTGGTGACAGGAAGAGAAGCCGAGGTGAGTGCAACTATAAGTCCTTCAAGGGATGCGACCCACCGAAGCTGACTGGGTTTGGAGACGCATTCACTACTCTTCGGTGGATAACCGCCATGGATAAAATTATCCACATTAGCGAGTGCCATCCTGATTAAGCTGTCGGTTATGCCACCCAATCGTTTGAAGATGAGGCGATGTATTGGTGGGAATCGATTGAGCAAAGAAGGAGTCGAGAGGAAATCAAGGTCATTAAGTGGGAGGATCTGAAGGAATTAGTGATGAAGAGGTTCTGTGCTGATGCAGAAGTTGAAAGGGCGGAGATGAAGTTCCTGAACTTGAAAGCTGGGACGATGACACATCGTGAGTACACCACTGAGTTCAACCGAATGTCTAGGTTGGTACCCGATATGATCAACACTGAGGCTAAAAGAATCAAGTGTTACGTGAGGGGATTACCACAGAGTGTCCGCATGTTAGTCAGGACAAGTAAACCTGCTACTTTCGATTCTGCATTCGAACTCGCAGAGATGGTCTATGCAGACCTGGCTGCGGATGATGTGGTGGTGGTAGACGAGAAAAAGAGCAGAAATGGGTCGCTCCTGCTAAGCGACCCAGTACCCAGATGTGGAACCCCAAGAACAAGCAGCCGAGAGTTTGGGAGAACAGGTCGTGCAAGACTTGTGGCAAAGCACACAGTGGTGAGTGTAGGTGGGGAAAGGGTTCGGATACATGTCATAAGTGTGGAAAGATGCATGCTGGAGAGTGTAGAGTTGGGTCGAATGTTTGCTACAAGTGTGGGAAGGCAGGTCATTATGCTCATAAGTGCAGTTCTAAGCCTGCATGCTACAAGTGTGGTAAGACAGGTCACTTTGCTAGAGAATGCACCGAGGGTGAAGCTGGAGGTAGTGGAAGGAAGGATGCCGATCAAGCCAGGCCAAGAACTAGAGCCTACATGCTGACCCAAGAACAAGCCAAGCAGATTCCGGATGTCGTCACAGGTACGTTTCTAGTGAACGGTGTTTCCGCTTCTGTATTATTTGATTCGGGCGCAAACAAAAGTTTCGTAGCCACACCATTTAGTAAACTAGCTAAAATGAAATGTTGCCGAGTGTCTGAAACTCTTATAGTAGAAACCGCTAGCGACACTTCGGTTGAAATAATAAAAATGGTTAAGAACGCTAAGATAGAACTAGAGGGACATGAGTTCCCTGTTACCTTGTACGTTATGACCTTGGGAGGGTTCGATGTGGTTTTGGGGATGGATTGGTTGTCTGAGTTTGAGGCTCAGATAGTATGTAAGAGTAGGATAATAAGGTTAAAGTCCTTGGATGGTAGTGCGGTGACGGTTTATGGTGATAAGGAAAGTTATGGGCTTAATGTCATTTCGATGATAAAAGCCGAGGGTTTGCTAAGGCAAGGGTGTTGTGCCTACCTGGCGTATGTCGTCAACGCTACAGCCGAGACGAAAGAAATGAAAGATGTTCCTATTGTGTGTGACTACCCAGAAGTGTTCCCTGAGGATCTTCCGGGGTTGCCACCAGAGCGAGAGATAGAATTTCAGATAGATTTAGTACCAGGAGCCCAACCTGTCGCGAAAGCACCTTACCGTTTAGCACCGTCCAAAATGAAAGAATTGATGTCCCAACTGCAAGAACTCCTCGACAAAGGTTTCATAAGACCAAGTGTTTCCCCATGGGGCGCACCAGTGTTGTTCGTGAAGAAAAAGGATGGAAGTATGAGAATGTGCATAGACTATCGTGAGTTGAATACGCTTACGGTGAAGAATAGATATCCTTTGCCAAGGATTGATGATCTGTTTGACCAACTGCAAGGTTCAAGTTGGTTCTCACGGATAGATCTCAGATCAGGCTATCATCAACTTAAGGTGAAAGAGGCAGACATCCCTAAAACAGCGTTCCGAACGCGGTATGGACACTACGAGTTCCTCGTAATGTCATTCGGTCTAACGAATGCTCCCGCAGCATTTATGGACATGATGAATAGGGTTTGTCGGCCAATGTTGGATAAGTCGGTTATCGTCTTCATTGATGATATATTGATTTATTCAAAGAGCGAGTCTGACCATGCTGAGCATCTGAAAGAGGTATTGGAAACTCTGAAGAAAGAGAAGTTGTATGCTAAGTTCTCGAAGTGCGCGTTCTGGTTAAGAGAAGTGCAATTTCTAGGTGACGTGATTAATCCGGAAGGGATTACCGTGGACCCAGCTAAGATTGAAGCGATAACGAATTGGAAGACTCCACAGAATCCGACTGATATACGAAGCTTCCTAGGGTTAGCTGGCTACTATAGGAGATTCATCGAAGGTTTCTCCAGGATAGCCGCACCGCTGACCGGTATGACCCGAAAATCGATAGTATTCAGTTGGGGAAAGTTTCAAGAAGAAGCCTTTGAGGAATTAAAGAAGAGACTCACGCAAGCTCCAATCCTTGCTCTACCCGATGGTGACGAGGATTTAGTTGTTTGTGCTGATGCCTCGCATCAAGGGCTGGGTTGCATTTTGATGCAACGAGGGAAGGTTATAGCATATGCGTCCAGACAGTTGAAAGTCCATGAGAGTACTTATCCGACGCATGATCTAGAACTAGCAGCTGTAGTGTACGCTCTCAAGATATGGAGACATTATCTATATGGTACTAAGTGTACTATCTATACAGATCATAAGAGTTTAAAGTACTTCTTCGAGCAGAAAGAATTGAACATGAGGCAGAGAAGATGGTTGGAGTTGATTAAGGATTATGACTGCGACATTAAGTACTATCCCGGTAAAGCTAATGTAGTCGCTGACGCGTTAAGTCGTAAGAATGAGGAAGTCCTTGCAACAGTGAAGTCATACAAGTTGATCATGAACCCAAGTCTTTTTGAAGAAATCGTCAAGGTGCAGTCAGAGGTGTTAGTAGATGAAGGGTTAGTAAAGAAAGAAAGAATTTATGGCCAGCAAGATGAGTTGATGGAAAACACTCATGGAGTTAAGACTAGGTTCGACCGTATGTGGATCCCACGCCATGGTGATCTTAGAAGTCGAATCTTAGATGAAGCTCATAAGTCAAGGTACTCAATCCATCCTGGAGCTACAAAGATGTATCGAGATTTGAAAAGAGACTACTGGTGGCCTGGAATGAAGAATGATGTAGTGGATTATGTTAGTAAGTGCTTAACTTGCTTACAAGTCAAAGCCGAACATCAAAAGCCTTATGGGAAGATGCAACCGCTAGAGATACCTGAGTGGAAATGGGAACACATCACCATGGATTTCATAACTAAGCTACCTCGTACAGCTAAGCATCATGATACCATCTGGGTGATAGTGGACCGTTTGAACAAGAGTGCTCACTTTCTGCCTATACGAGAGGCCATCTCGTTAGAAACGTTAGCAAGCTTGTTCATTAAAGAAGTTGTAACCAAGCATGGAGTACCGTTATCGATCGTGTCTGATAGAGATACACGGTTTACTTCGAGGTTCTGGAAGAAATTCCTGAAGCTATGGGGACGAGGTTGAACATCAGTACGGCGTATCATCCTCAAACCGATGGACAGTCTGAAAGAACGATCCAAACCCTTGAGGATATGCTACGTGCTTGTGTTTTAGATTTTGGTGAGAATTGGGATGATCATCTGCACCTGGCAGAGTTCTCCTATAACAACAGTTACCATTCAAGTATTGGTATGCCACCGTTTGAGATGCTTTACGGTAGACGATGTAGAACCCCGGTGTGTTGGGGTGAGATTGGTCAGAAAGAAATGGGAAGCCTAGAAGTGGTTCAAGAAACGTCTTCAAGGTTCGATCAGATCAAAGCAAGAATGAAAGCCGCTCAAGACAGACAGAAGTCGTATGCGGATAAGCGGCGACGACCAATTGAGTTTAACGTTGGCGACAATGTGATGCTTAAGGTCTCGCCTTGGGGGGATTATCCGTTTTAGGAAAAGAGGGAAGTTGAGTCCAAGGTACATTGGACCGTTTAAGATTGTAGATCGTGTGGGTGAAGTGGCTTATAAACTAGACTTGCCAGAAGAGTTAGAAGGAATTCATTCAACCTTCCATGTTTCTCATCTGAGAATATGTCAAGCTGATGACACGTCCCACGTGCCATTAATGGACATTGAGGTTGATGAACAGTTGAACTACATTGAGCAACCGATCGAGATAGTTGACCGCAAGGAGAAGCAGCTTCGTCACAAGGTTATACCTTTAGTGAAGGTGATATGGAAGCATCGCAAGGGTTCAGATGCTACTTGGGAAGCGGAGGATGAGATGCGCAAGTTTTACCCAAATTTGTTTATGTAATAGTTAGGTTTCGGGGACGAAACCTCTTTAAGGAGGGAAGACTTGTAACATCCTACTTTCAGTTATTATAATAAAAATAAATTTCGTTATTTCATAGTGGGTCGTTATCGGTTTAGATAAATAGAATACGAGTTGGGCCAGTGCTGGGTAAATGAATATGGGTTATGGACTTGGGTTAGGAAAGAAAGAAGGAAAGACCATGGGCTTAAGCCCATGATCCATAAATATATAAACCCTTAATATCCATTTAATCCTCATTCACACATATTCCATACACCACCCAAAACACACACTTAAGATTTCTCTCTAGTTCTTCCTTATCTCTATCCGAAATCAAGAAGGAAACCGAGCACCGATCCGAGGTAACGATAGTTTAATATTGTATGAGCTTAACCCGTTAGATAAAGTTGCGAAACAACGAGCCGACACCGTTAAACCGTTTAAATCACGAGATCCGGGTGGAATCGGGTATAAACCGAACCTATGATGAGCTTAGGGATCACCCTAGCTCAGATCTGGATCGAACGGGGCGAAAAACGGTGAAAAACGAGTTAAGAATCGTTTTTTCCGGTGAGTTCGCGTTTTTCCGGCGGCTTTCCGGCAATGACGGCACCGGAAAGGCGGCGCTGGAAAATTAATACGAGGTTAAGGGTATGTCAGGGAATGTTCTGACATTCCCTGACCTAACCCTAGTTCGCTAACGGGAATTTAGCGAATTAAGGGTGATTCGTTAAGTAGATTCGCTGAGGAAAGATAACAAACTAGCCTTAGTTCGTGTCCTGATTCGTTAAGTAGATTCGCTGAGGAAACATAACGAACTAGCCTTAGTTCGTGTCCTGATTCGTTAAGGAAAAGATAACGAATTAACCCCCCCCCCCATTTCGTTATAGCCATTCGTTAAAGGAGATAACGAATTAGAAGGTCCACTTCGTTACTTGAACTGATTCGCTATGTGGACTGGTTCGTACAAGGACGGATTCGTCAGAGGTCCAGTTCGTTAGATGGTTCAGTTCGTTACAAATGACCAGTTCGCTAAGATAAGCCAATCCGTTAAAGACTGAATAACGAACTAGAAAGTTTAATAAAATGACAGAACAGTCCCTGGACTTAGAAAAATAATGAATTAATTACAATTCATCCCTTGAACTTTTAAGTAACATATCATTCAATGATTCAAAATGCTAATGGAAAATGTGTTAAGACAGTTAATGGAAATAAAATTTTTCCAAGCTGACCTGGCAGCTCGACCCCAGCCAGGGGCTCTGCCCCTTGGACCCTGCTAGGGGCTGCCGCTCCTAGACCCCGCTGCCAGCGCCCCCCGTTCGTTGTGGGTTATATAAAGATAGATATACAACATGAGTAGTAGTAGTTAATTGATACATGTAAATATTATACAGTTAGCCGTGCACAGCTCAAGAAGGGAATAACGATTAACGGAGAGCGTAACAGGATTCAGGTGAGTTTCTAGCCCCATTTATGTGTTATGTTTTCGGGGCTGTGTGCATACTCAATATGTTTGTTAATACGCTTATCCTAAGAGATAAGTGTATGTCTTATGTGAATAATGTAAAATGTATGAATGATTGCTTGATGGTACGTGAACGATCTTCGGATATTGCACGTACTGTCGGGTTGTAACGCTATGTATGAGGTAAGTATGATATGTATGCTTATATGTATGAACGTGATAAAGTTAATAAAAGAAGGAAATGATGGCTGTATGGTTGTATGGTTACGAAAAGGGTACCGAGCCCTAATAATGCTCGAGGTATGATGTATGGTTGTATGGTAACGAAGAGGGAATCGAACCTTACTAATATTCGAGAACTAGGGAACCGAACCCTACTAATATTCGAGGAAAGAGGGTACCGAGCCCTAATAATACTCGAGGAAGGATGGTACCGAGCCCTAATAATACTCGAGGAAGGAGGGTACCGAGCCCTAATAATACTCGAGGAATGTAGGGCGTAATACTCTTTATAACGTAAGATATGAAAGTAAGTTAATACAAAAGAAAGTATGAAAGTATGAAAGTATTAATGAAAGAATATAAGTTTGTGTGTATTGTATAATGTATGATTAACTAGAACTCACTCAGCGTAGCTGACTTTTAGTATGCACGCAGGTGAGTAGGATGAGGCAGCTCGCTTGAGGAGACACGTGGCATTGAATAAGAGGCTGGCATCGGAAGACTTAAGACGTTTAAGTTTAATGTTTGTTTATTTTGAAAGACAAGATGACGTTTTAAGACAAGATGTGTTTTGTTATGAAATGTTTTATGAAAGCTTTTATATTCCGCGAATGTTTTAATTAACTCTGATATTTAGAACTGCGTTTATGAGTAAATCCAACAGGAAAGTAGGGCTACAGGTAACAGGGCCTTACATTATTGAATCTTACCATTCTTAAGAAACTTTTTAATTTTATTTGAACCTTTTTCTATATATATATATATATATATAAATATATATATATATATATATATATATAATTGATTTCATTTGAGAACCACTATGTTTCTCTCTCAAACCGTCCCGACAACTCTTCCGCTAACAACCACCACCACAATCGTTTCCGGCTGACAAGCACCCACTCTATATTTTTTCCACCAATAAACCCATACTCGATTTTCATATATGCCATTACCATCATGTCGCACACCTCCATATTTAGATCTAATTTTTTGTTGCTTTACATCTGACCGGAAATCAAACACTTAGAGGAAGAGATGGAACTATGGCGAGGGCATTGATGACTACGGCGATTTCCGTTCGTGGATGTTACGTTGGGATGGAAGTGGTTTCAGGAGATGTTTTAGGTTGTCGACCGGAGACGGTGACGGTGGTTGTAGGCAAGTCGGAGACCGTGGTGGTCTTTTGAATGAAGATTGTTGGTGGTAAAATGGGATATGAAGATGAATATACATATAAAGTATGTATGTATATTTTAACATATGTTTTAAAATAAAAAGGGTATTTAGGTCATTTCACACAAATTTAAACGAACATAGTTAACGAAGTTAATGATTTGTTAGACTAGGATTGTTATCAGTAACATAACAAAAAGTTTGGATTGCTACCGGTCATATTGTTAATTAAGATTATTATTGGCCAATAGTGAATAGTCGGGGTTATTAACAACCAATTTTCCTATCTATAATATATATATGAACGAAACATTTAAAAGCTCTCTGGTTGCTCTCCACATTCTCTCAAGCCACCAGATTGCATTATTTGTAAATGGAGGCTTCTCATGCATTTGACCCGAATTTATGGGTATGGGTCTCACCAAGCCCAGATATTTTTTAAACGGGTTATAACATCTTATTAAATTAAACATTAATCTCACCAAATATTTAATATGAAATCCTATAAAATGGGGATATGCTAAAAATTAATATGTGATTTCTTTAAAAAAGATATATTAGTTATAATTAAAAACAATTTTATTAATTAAAAAAATAATCGGATCATGGGTTTCACCAAACCCAAATAGTTTTTAAATCGGGTTATAACATCTTATTTATTTGTGAAACTCTTTCATCATCAAATAATAAGTATATTATTAACTTTTGTACAATAAATAAAATTAAAATCTAAAAAATATATAAATATTAAAAAATAATAATTTAAACCAACCCCGTAATACGGGGAATAAAAACTAGTATATCTATAATATATATTAACGAAAGCATAAAAATCATACGTGTCACGATGTGGTCGTTTCCCCTTTTTTTGGAGTCACCAAATTTGCTTGATTTTTAAATGGAGGTTTTTTAATACATTTAACCCGAATTAACGGGTATGGGTCTCATCAAACCCAGATATTTCTTAAACGGGTTATAACATCTCATTAAATTAAAAACTAATCTCACCAAATATTTGATATAAAAATCCTATAAAGTAGGGATATATTAAAAATTAATATCTGATTTATTTAAAAAAAGATATATATTATTTATAATTAAAAACCAATTTTATTGTGCAAAAAAATAAACGGGTTTTGGGTCTTATCAACCCATATACCTTTTAAACCGGGTTATAACATCTCATTTATTTGTGAAACAATTTATCATAAGTATAGTAATTACCTTTCATACAACAAAAAGATAAAAATTCAAAAAATAAATAAATATTAGAAACAAATAATATAAAACAACCCCGTAATACGGGGGATAAAAACTAGTAATATATATAAACGAAACCTTTAAAAGCTCTTTGGTTGCTCCCTACTTTTCTCAAGCCACTAGATTTCTTTATTTGTAAATGAAGGCTTCTCATGCGTTTGACCCGAATTTAAGGGTATGGGTCTCCCCAAACCCAAATAACCCTTAAACGGGTTATAACATCTCATTAAATTAAATTTTCATCTCATCAAAGATTTGATATGAAAATTTTTATAATATAGAGAGATAATAAACATTTATATCCTAGTTAAAAAAAATTATTTATAATTAAGAAACAAACGGGTCATGTATCTCACTAGACCGAGATAGTTTTAAAAATAGGTTATAAAAACTCATTTACTTGTAAAACTCTTTCATCATTAAATCCTAATTACATTATTAACTACCTTACAATAAATAAAATTAAAATCCAAAAAAAATATAGAAATGTTAGAAACGAATAATGTAAGCAGGTCTCACCAGACTTGATAGCTTTTAAAACGGGTTATAACATCTTATTTATTTGTAAAACTCTTTCATCCTCAAATTCCAATTATATTATTAATTTCCTTACAATAAATAAAATTGAAATTCAAAAAATATATAAATATTAGATATTAGAAACGAATAATGTAAAAAACCCCGTAGTACGGGGGATAAAAGCTAGTATATATATAATCTAAGGATCTTCTTTTTTTATCATTATTTTTCATTTGTTTACTATTTTGTCAAGATACCGTAGGACAAGCATTAAAATATATAGGATTTATTTTCCTTTTTGAGTTATTTTTCATCGTCCATTTACTACACAATGTGCGTTTTCAATATATAAGAGATATTTTTCATTCATAAAGACATGAAGACAGCCTAGTTGGACGGTTTGTGTGCTATGTCTTAAGACTTTCATTTCGTTGCATGCTTAGGTACGAATTCTGTCTACAACTTATTTTTAATAAAATATGAAAGTTGAGTGACCTAATTGGAACACTTTTTAAAGTTGAGTGACCTAATTGGAACACTTTTGAAACTTGGTTACTATTCTATGAAATTGCCCCTTTATTAAAAAAGGTTTGTTTGAGTTATTAAAAAAAGTTTGACCGGTTCAACCGACGGTCCCCTGGTTCTGGTCGGACCTTAAGCCGGCAAACTCGGCCGGGTTGTTAGAAACAGTTATATTATGCGAACCGGACCGACTTACCTACCGGGTCCCGATCCGACCGGTCGAACCGGCCAGTCCGATTCAGGTTTCATAACATTGATTTCAAATTACAACTGAACTTTTAGCCTCATGAATATGGAAACACGTGTTCCCAATCATAACAACCTAAGATTGAATCAGATATATAAGAGAACAGCCGAATAGCAGTGACCTCAGGCAGCGGCTGTTTGGGCCCCCGACGTTTTTATTCAAGCTTTGACACTAAGATCAAGAACAAGGTCTTAAAACAGGATATAGATGCTAAAAAACTTAGAATATTGAATAATGATACACACATCTTACGATATAGAAACCTTGTTTAGGTTAGGCCGTAGGCAGACACCTATCCCGGAGCCTCTGAGCTTGTGTGGGTTCATCAAATCGCCTGTAGTGTTAATTTTTTATTGTTGTAGATAAAGATTAAATATATATCTTATAAGAACATAAGATTTGTTCGGACCAGTTAGGAATCATAACAATTTTGTCTCCTTGGTGTTGGAAGTAATTTCCAACTGAATAGGTCCGTCACGTGTTGGTGATCGGGTTGGACTTATTGGGCCCGTGAGACTCATTATTATGTAATAAGTTTATGGGGTTGCAATTAGGTTTTTATTATTTTTTGTAATGTCTTGGCTAACAAGTTAGGGTTAGTCTATATAAACCGACTTATGGTTAGACATTATAGGTGGAGTTGGTGCAACCGAGTTAGGGATTATCAAGAGTCAAACTGAGTAAGGGTTTGAGAGTTGTAATCAGTTTTTTGAGTAAGATTTCCTGATTAATATAAACGAGAGTTAGTCGATTATTCGTGTTTGTTTATCGATCCGGGACTTGAATTGGTATAAGAGAGAAAGTTCAAGAAATTGATAACGAAGAGATGAAAGACTCAAGGCATCAATCAATATCGCGATTGATACGGAGGGGTTGGTTAAGTCGTGATTGAGAAATAAAGAGTCGACCGAGTAGAGGTCGGAACTCAAGCTGTAATCAGAAGTCGCTAATCATTATAACCGACCAAGAACAAGGGTCATTGTCTTGCCGTGTCACCGGGTTCTCGTAATCAGTTTAAACAAGAAAAAAGTCGTCAGTGTGACTTTCGAGTGGAATAGTTCAATTAATTAGAATTAACAAGGAGGTGAAGAAACTTATTCTTGAATCTCCTAGGATTGGTTGTGTGGTTCTTAAAAATCGGTTTTGAATAAGATTCTTGGATTGGAAGAGGCGTATTTCCATACGTGGATTTTGAAGAATTCAAAGAAAATATAAACAAGTTGGTTTATAATTATTTTTTTCTTGGGTCAGCCTCAAGCTAGAGTTATTTATACATTGGTTAAATAAGTTGGTTAGATCGAGTTTTACGAGTTGAACAAGCGGGTTCAATTTGGAGTTTGTATTATACGGGTTAAACGAGTTATGTTTTAACTACGATTTTGATTTGAAAGGTGCTCGTTTTTTGATTCGGGAACAAAAGAAGATCAAGAAAGATTGATGTTCTCTTGATTAGATGACCGGATTTGCAGCCAAAGGAGTGGTCATGCGTATTCATATGACCGAGTGAATGATCGGGAACATGGTCACAGAGGTAGTCAAGTTCGGGAGAGCCAAAAGAACACAATCATGGATCAAGGTGACTGCTGGAAGATCAAGACCAAAATGGTTGTGAAATCCGAGAACGTCAAGATCGTCGTTCAAATAAGTCAAGTCAGACAAGTTTGGAGACAAAGATCCACCTATTTCGAGTCGGAAATTAAGGGAGTAATTGTTGGAAGTAATTTCCAACTTAATAAGCCTGTCACGTGTTGGTGATCGGGTTGGACCTATTAGGCACGTGAGATTTAATATTATGTAATGAGTTTATGGGGTTGCAATTATGGTTTTATTATTTTTGGTAATGTCATGGCTAACAGGTTAGGGTAATCTATATTAGAGGTGTACAAACCGGTTTTTTAACTAAACCGGTTTTGGTTTAAACTGAACCGGTTTAAAGTCAAATTAGTCAAAACCGGTTTTATATTAAACCGGTTATAAACCGAACCAGGTTGAACCTTTGGAAACTTGTAACTGCTAAAACCGGTTCGGGTCGGTTCCAACCAGGTTTAATCAGTTCATAACCGGTTTTGTTACATGAATTCAAAAAGAAGAGGCATAGAGTAATAAGTGGCATTTATATACGGACAACTTTATATTTATTGGTAGATACAACTTTCCATTTGTGTAATAACTTTCCAATCCTATATTCAATGCAAGCTCTATATTTAATATCCGACATATTAGTAAATGATTTAGTCAAATTCTAAATGGGTTTAAAGATTTCAACGGATAATATTTCCTTTAAAGTAAATTGATTTTCTAATTCCAACAACCACTGTGCATTAAATGCTATATGATTTATAGGGCCAAGTTATTTTACAAAGGGCAACAAAAATGAGAAGTGTAAGAAGCCATAAATAATTGACATGTGTCAAGTGGGGGAACAAAAGAAAAAAAGTATAGAGGTAATTATACACATGCAAGACACATGTTAATACCCCCATCGTCTATTAACTTTTTCGTATGATAATTTTTTTTTAAAAAAAATTCATCATAATAACAAGCGTTTTTTTTATCTTTAATATGAGTATCATTTTTGTTATATAAAATTTAAAACAAAAATTACGCCATTGTGTCTTTTCGCACACCATTGTTGTCACACCCCGACTTAGGGCCTAGACGTGTGACCACAAGTTGGTACATGTTTTGTAAATATATCAGAGTTTATTGGTTAATTGTAGCGGAAGACTTTAGATTGAATATAATATTAATTTACATTGAAAATTTACTTGGGAATTAAACACCCAAGTATAGTTTACAAAATATATGTTTCATATTACAAGGATTTTATATCAAAATGGAGCCATCTTATAATGTGCTTTTATCTTCATTATAGACTCCAATCCTTGCTACTGATACTAATGCTTAATTACCTGCAATGGGTTGGAAAAATACGTCAGCTATATGCTGGTGAACACGTATGACTCGATAAAACATTTGAATGACATTACAATACAAATATAGTTTTCTTGACAAGCTCAGCGGAAGCATTTCTACTTCCGGTATATGTACCACTGCCCTACACACACAACGGTATTATCCGAGCCACACGGCCCTGAACAGAGAACTAGTCATGACCGTTTAAGCTCGCGGCTTCATTGCTTCATTGCCTTTGATTGAGTGAATGAGCTTTAACAGTTATGTTTGGATCCAGACACATGCGTATTCGGTCTGAGTTGATTTTATTCTCTACTATGTATTATAACATTTTAGAGATTACACGATCTCATGTAGAAATTGATTGACTCGTTAAGACAAACACCCGTTCGTCTATGTTTTGACTGATTGAAAAGGTTAACGTATTCACCTGCACCGTCGGTGTTGAAAACCTTGATTGATTGATTGATTGATTGATTGTGATTGATACTTAACCTATACATAAATAGGTTTGTATGAATGTTTTGAATGATGATTAAGCTATGATTGTAAGCTTAAACCTTGAAATTATTTATATTTGATTGTGAATGAAAACACTTGATTTTATGTGACGTTTGATATAGCATGCTTTGGCCTAATAGGTTCTAACACGTTGGTAACTTTCTCCAGGTAAGTAAACGGGTCCCTCGGTTAATTGGGATTTGTACGAATTACTTTTCCTTAGGCAAGAAACTTACTACTAATGATATCCCCTTTATAGTTACTACATGCCCGTCAAAATATATCTTTAGTTGACATTACTTCGTTATGAAGAAACGTTTATGAAAACTTGATTGTGAATGATTTGTAAAATACGATCAAGCTAACGCGTGACGACCTCGTAAACCGTGCCGACCCGAGACGACCTGACGTCCCGCCTCGAAGTACGTGCACGACCCGGCTACCCCCGAGCGTTGTTTGCGTGCCGAGGAGTTGTTGATCAAGATTCTCAATATACGTGTAAGCGTCGAAGTGCTACCCGAGAATATAGAAAATAATAAGCTAAGCAAGGTAGGGGTTCTGTCCAAATAAAATATTATTATCTCAAGGCTTAGACCCTAGTCATGGGTATAGCCTATACCTTGATCAAATTAAAAGATAATAATAAAATAAGATTTCTTTATAATTAAAGAAATACAAAATTTTATATAAACAAATGTTATAACTAAAACATAACTTCTTTATGGTTAAGAAATATAAGTATTCATATACATGAGGAAATAGTTAAAATAATATTTCTTTAAGAGTAAGAAAGTTAAGTTAAAAATAGTGTTTCTTTATAATTAAGAAACATGAGATTTTATAAAGGTTATAGATAAATGACGTTTCTTCTTAAAGAAGAAATATATCATAGACATTTATTCTTAAAGAAGAAACATAGTACATGATTGGCAAATAAAGAGAATGAATTCATATCCAAAATGTTTTATTCAAACAAACAATCAATCAAGGTTTAAGCTATCATAACCAGACTAAGGGTCTGTAGCCGGATTAAGAGACGATCCGGGTATTTATAGAAACCTATTTTATTATAGGTAAATCATTCATTCATTTCCAAAGGCTTTCAAATGAGATCACCACATCATTCACAACAGACAGTTACAGGTGAATACGTTAAACCTTTTTCAGTCAAGATAAACGGGTTGTTAATCTTAAAACAAAGACAGTCAAATAAAGATTTATGGGATTACGTGATCCCTATTTTATACAAGATAGAAAATAAAAGCAACTCAGACCGAGTACACATGTGTCTAGATCCAAACATAATCAATCTAGTCTATCAGTCAAGGCTACGTGACCGTAGACTAGAGATCATAATAAAAGTTCTCCAATGGGCGTCAGTTCCCAATGGGCACCAGTTCCCAATAGGCGCCAGTTCCTGGAGAGCTGTAATTGTGTGTGTATGGCAAGTGGTACAAATCCCAGAAGTAATTGACGTTCCTGCTGAGATTGTTTCATGAAAACTATCTTGTCAGTCAAAGAAACATTTATAAAAAAAATGTTTTTAGAGTTAACGATTCACCAGCATATCGTTGACGTATTTCCCCCCCAACATTTCAGGAAATAAATATAGTAAAGGTAGCAAGGGATTATAGCCATCCAAGATGATAAATGCTCGCAAGGTAGAGATGACTCAGTTTTAAATTATTAAAATATTGTAAACAATATTCAAACAAAGTTTTATAAATCAAACAAGGGTTTATAAATCAAACTCTCGAATATTTATTATTCGAGAAGCTTTCTACTAAATCAAATATTTTTTTATATTTTACAAATAAAATAATGTTTCAAAATATAAATTAATATTTTATTATAAACTAAAGACTTACGCTAAAACTCTGATATATTTTCAAAACAGGAATCAACTATTGGTCACACGCCTAGGCCCTAAGTCTGGGTGTGACAGGTTGGTATCAGAGCCATCGATCTTCGCGAATTAGGTATTTAATCATATATAGGCTTCGATCAGAAATAAGTTTATAATAATCATTGGTATCCAAGTAAGGATATCAAAGAAATAATTGAATGGTTAAAAAAATAATAAATACAAATAAAATACAACAAGTACGGATAAGATAGGAAAACGCGCTCCTATCCCTAATATAACCTCGTATAGATGTGCGATCTTCAATCTAGCGAAGAATCCGTTCAGCTTCGATCTGGTAAAGGGAAAGGTTATATGGGAACATCTTTTCTCCCAATTTCTATATCTAGTAATGAGAGCTCATATCAAACAACAATGGAGGAAGATTCAGATTCGTTTGATTCTGACATCCCGCTAGCTCGGATTATTCCAAATCGGAATACGTATGGAGACGTATCAAGTAGATCCAAGAAACCAATGGTGTCAAAAGGAAAGGAAGTAATGACTTATTTAGAAGAAAATCCTCATGGACAGGAATATTATTCAACAAAGCAAGATCTTTACTTTGCTCACACTGAAAGTGAACGTCAAAACATGGAAATGTATGATATTGAAGATGATTCAACTCATTATGAAATCAATGTCACCAAACTAGCTGAAGCAATGCCCAAGGAAGAAATGGATGTTGAGGAAAGGCAAAAAGAAAAGAATAAAGAAGAAAACACTAAAAAGGGAAACAAGATCAAGAAACTGATTGTTCGATGGAAGAAATAAAAATCTTAGAATTATGAATAATGCAATTGTAATAAATATCGTGTAATCTTGTAATAAACATAAATAAGAGATATATTTAAATTTCCTCGAAATTAGTAATGCATCTTTTAAAGAATTATGTCAGGAAAAGATTGTACAAACTCTCAAGGTAATTCTTTCAAGTACATCTGAAAGTGAGAGAGTAATAGCTAGAAAACAAAGGGAAGGTCCAGGTGGACAAAGTCTAAAAAGATGACTAACCTCAAGTCATAGCTACATAATTAAATGAAAAAGATTTAGAAAAAGAATTATAGAAATTCTTGGGGTCTATTTGTACACAATGTATGTACTAAATAATTCAAGAATATACAAGAAAATATCAATGCCTCTCAAGAACCCCATCGACTATCGTCATTAAAATACTTGAAAAATAATATAAAATAATTATCGTTTCATACGATTATCTTAAACATCAAAATTCTTAAAACAAAGAATAAACATTAGATTGTGTCATTTCAAAACAACCTCAACAAAGATTAGAAAGAAATATACTTGAAATGCGACAGACTTAATTAAACATTCTATAAACAAATCAATAAGAATGTCGCACTCTTGTAACGAACATTTTATCGTTAGTATATAAATAAGAATTTCGTTCAAACTAAAAATTATAATGCTTTCATAATGTCGAACCCAAACAATCAAGAGAATAATGATGAAGCTTCAACTCATAGAAGCAACAAGGATGCAACAAAACCTGCACAGGAGATTCATGAGCAATATCTGGTCAAAATCCAAGACATGATTCATAATGCAATGACTCCCTTCATCGATGCAATGAAAGAATGGTCACACAAACATAAAATAGAGCATTCAAATAAATCTTCTAGAAGTCATCCATACCGAAAACCTTCTCATCATGAATAAAGTGTTCATAGCTCCAACGCTGAAAGCAAATTCAATCGTAAATTCAAGAAACAACTAGTAATTCAAGGCAGTTTTTTTAAGAACTTCAAGGAATTTGGACCAAAAGAATTCTATGGAGATAAAGGTGCCATATCAGCTGTACGATGGCTTGAAGAAATCGAGTCCATTGTTATCATCAGCATATGTACTGAGATTCAAAAGATTCAATATTCCTCTCAATACTTTAAAGGCGAAGCTTTGGAATAGTGGAATACCCTGATCATGTCAAATGGTAGAGAAACTATGTATCAAATGAAGTGGGAAGAATTCAAAGAACTAGTGTTACGGAATTTCTCTCCCATGCATGAAATCGATCTTATTCAAACTAAGTTTCTGAACCTCAAGGTGGAAGGCACTAATCTCAAAGAATACAATACTAAGTTTCATGAGTATTGTAGATTGGTACCACACTTGGTAATACCTGAATCCAACAAAGTAACCCGCTACATTTGGGGTTTACCTCGGGAAATTAGAGATATGGTGAGATCTCATTTGCCTCAAACCGCTGATTCAGCCATGGAATTAGCCGGTTATCTTATGAACGGTCTTATCAGAAATCAAGAAGAGGGTAAGAATGACAAAGAAAAGAAGGAAGAAGCCGAGGAAAAGAAAACAACGAAAAGTAAAGAAAAGGAAGAAGGGTCTTTTAAATTTACAAGACCAATCTTCCAAAGCTGTGGCAAAAGACATCACGGAAAATGTTTAAGACCAACTAAATTTCCCAAAAAGATTCTATTGATCACATGCAACTTTTGCAAGAAACTCGGTCATTCGGAAGACGAATGCAGAATTAAAATAGTTGTATGTTTTAGCTGTGGAGAAAACAGACACTTCAGCTCAGAATGTCCGAATAAGACAAACAACACAAATGAAAGCGGTTTTAGGAAAGGAAAATCTAAAATGAATATATTGAACATACGAGAAACATCCTACAATCAAGAATAAAAGTAAACAAGAGTATGCCAATGAAAGTCAAGATCTAAAGGCATTAGAAATAACTAATAGTTTAGTTAACTCTTTTGAAGTGTTTGTAATCTCGTTTTAAACGAGAAATTTTGTAATCATATAAGGGTATTTAAATCCCTAATGTATATAAAGAAAAATATTAGCATACAGATCGTGTTTTTACATAAGAATGCTAATACCTATGCAAGGAGATAATTAAATTTAGTCTATATTATACTTAATCATCTATAGAAAGATGAACTAAAGATGAAATGAATAAATTAAACTAAGACATAAGAACATGTCTATTCAAGGAAAATCAGTTATCCGAACATTTAAAGTTCAAGAGTATAATTGATAGAAATAAACGAAAGGAATCCGTCAAGATATTGAAGTAAAAGGAATATCATTACTCAAGTGTAAATATCTTGAAAAATATCAAGATAAGTAAATTAAAAGATTCGATAGATTGAATCCAAGAAGCAATCTTGTTAACATCAGTAAATGTTTAGAATACAAAGGTAAGGTAAATAGTTAAACACAACTGGCCACTGTGCTTAGCAATTTACAATTACTTATAATATTCTGAACTATTGACTAAATACATCATCCAAAGATGTGAGTTAACAACATGTCATTGCAAATGTTCAAAAGAATTCAAGATAAGCTCAAGTAGCAGATTATAAAGAGACTAATAACAAATCGATAAGCAAGGAATCACTTACAACGAATCTTGAGGACGAGATTCATTCCAAGGTGGGGAGGATGTAACATCCTCAAAATTTTGATCCAAAATGACAAGCTAATATAAGTAAAGAGATTAAAAATAAAAATTCTGATTTATTAACCCATCGCAATACGCGATGGGCATAGCCAAGAAGACATCGCGATACGCGATGGGAACATCACAGAAACCCAAAAAGGACGGTGTCGCGATACGCTACGACCCAAGACATTAAGCCATCGCGATACGCGATGACTAGGATAATAGGAAAGTGACATGTGTACGCCACGTGTCAACACGTGGCAGAAGGTGTCTTAGAAAATGACACGTGTCCGCCATGTGGCAACACGTGGCACAGGGTGTTTAAGAAAGTGACACGTGTCCGCCACGTGGAGACACGTGGCACACTCTGAGTAATACATGTCATCGCGATACGCGATGACTCAAAGAAAGGTTACATCGCGTATCGCGATGGGACTAGTTTTCAACTGTAAATATGAGGCTTCATAGCTCATTTCATTCACACCACCCCACTCTCTATATAGAAACTTTCTTTTTACCTCAATTTCCGTGCCAACGACCCGACAAATTATAACTTCGTAATCCGTAACATATACCGACGACACCTCGAAGTTCGTACCGACAATCCCAACAACCGGCGCACCTCGTTTTGCGTGACGACCTCGTAACGCGTGACGACCTCGTTTTGCGTGCCAACCTCGTAACATGTGACGACCTCGTAACGCGTGACGACCTCGTAAACCGTGCCGACCTGAGACGACCCGACATCCCGCCTCGAAGTACGTGCACGACCCGGCTACCCCCCGAGTGTTGTTTGCTTGCCAAGGAGTTGTTGATCAAGATTCTCAATATACGTGTAAGCGTCGAAGTGCTACCCGAGAATATAGAAAATAATAAGCTAAGCAAGGTAGGGGTTCTGTCCGAATAAAATATTATTATCTCAAGGCTTAGACCCTAGTCATGGGTATAGCCTATACCTTGATCAAATTAAAAGATAATAATTAAATAAGATTTCTTTATAATTAAAGAAATACAAAATTTTATATAAACAAATGTTATAACTAAAACATAACTTCTTTAGGGTTAAGAAATATAAGTATTCATATACATGAGGAAATAGTTAAAATAATATTTCTTTAAGAGTAAGAAAGTTAAGTTTTACCTACAAGAGGTATAGTTAAAAATAGTGTTTCTTTATAATTAAGAAACATGAGATTTTATAAAGGTTATAGATAAATGACGTTTCTTCTTAAAGAAGAAACATAGTACATGATTGGCAAATAAAGAGAATGAATTCATATCCAAAATGTTTTATTCAAACAAACAATCAATCAAGGTTTAAGCTATCATAACCAGACTAAGGGTCTGTAGCCGGATTAAGAGACGATCCGGGTATTTATATAAACCTATTTTATTATAGGTAAATCATTCATTCATTTCCAAAGGTTTTCAAACGAGATCACCACATCATTCACAACAGACAGTTACAGGTGAATACGTTAAACCTTTTTCAGTCAAGATAAACGGGTTGTTAATCTTAAAACAAAGACAGTCAAATAAAGATTTATGGGATTACGTGATCCCTATTTATACAAGATAGAAAATAAAAGCAACTCAGACCGAGTACACATGTGTCTAGATCCAAACATAATCAATCTAGTCTATCAGTCAAGGCTACGTGGCCGTAGACTAGAGATCATAATAAAAGTTCTCCAATTGGCATCAGTTCCCAATGGGCGTCAGTTCCCAATGGGCGCCAGTTCCCAATAGGCGTCAGTTCCTGGAGAGCCGTAATTGTGTGTGTATGGCAAGTGGTACAAATCCCAGAAGTAATTGACGTTCCTGCTGAGATTGTTTCATGAAAACTATCTTGTCAGTCAAAGAAACATTTATAAAAAAAATGTTTTTAGAGTTAACGATTCACCAGCATATCGTTGACGTATTTCCCCCCCAACATTTCAGGAAATAAATATAGTACAGGTAGCAAGGGATTATAGCCATCCAAGAAGATAGATGCTCGCAAGGTAAATATGACTCAGTTTTAAATTATTAAAATATTGCAAACAATATTCAAACAAAGTTTTATAAATCAAACAAGGGTTTATAAATCAAACTCTCGAATATTTATTATTCGAGAAGCTTTCTACTAAATCAAATATTTTATTATATTTTACAAATAAACTCTGATATATTTTTAAAACAGTCACACGCCTAGGCCCTAAGTCGGGTGTGACAGAATATCAATTTTTTAACTAATGATTAGCAATTTTTAGATTAATTTAGTATTTAAAAATGTATTTATCTTTTATTTTTTATTGATATTCACATATTTTGTAATAAATATTAGTAAACTTATGATATTTGACACATATATAATATCCAAAATTTACTTTTCTTTATATTTACCTACTTCGAGTACACAAAACTTCCTAGTTGGCCGACTATGGTCCGCCTAACGACTTTTGCAACATTGGTTGAGATAAATAAATTTATTCAAATGATGATACAATATGAAACACAAAATGTATGTTAAATTGTTTATATAAATATTTTCTATACGTTATCATAAATTACAGATTAAACAATATGAAAAAAGAAATACATACACATGTTGGAAAATGTTGAATCTCTAAATCTCTAATAGTTTCTTTGTTTTTTTTGAAAGACCAGATATATTAAAATGAAAACACGGGAAACCTAGAAAGAAACTAGGATCCCAAACAAACGACAAATAACACATACCAAAATTATGATGGAAAATTAATAAACTTGAACATGCACTAACCATCCAATCTAACCTCAATCTTTTACTTCTATGTTTCACCCAAAAAGAAAAAAAAAGCCAAGAATTCACGAACCATTTACTCCACCTTATTGTATTTATCTGTCCCACCAATTTTATATATCATATACTTCATTGACAATTGTTTAGCACATCTTTCCTGATCCACCCTTCTTGACCCGAGATTCAATATTTATAGTTTTATATGTAACTTTACCATATGTATCACCACGTATATTTCATGTTTTCATTTTATCTTAGTCTTTTTAATTACGGATATAAGATATCACATTGGAAATAATGACTTAAATATGGTCTTTTAGATCATTCATTGAACTTAGCCAAATGATCATGAAAAGTTCCCATTAATTTGGTAGTTACATTATGGTTGTAATCACATAATGTAAAAGGACTCTTACGCCTTGTTCTTGAGTTTTTTAACCAAGGAAAGAAAAGGAAATGAGAGGGAATGATAAGAAAGCGAAGGGAAGGAATTTTTTTTTATTAGGTGTGTTCTTGAGTTGAAAGGAAATTAGATGAAAGAAAATGATAACTATGTTAAAAAATAGTTATCCTTAGTAATCATTCCATTTTTGGGAGGATAACTTATTGGGAAAATACATTAATTTAATCATTTCTAACTCCTCATACTCCTTTTCTTTCCATCCTAAAAAAAACTCAAGAACACCCATTTTTTAACTATCCTTAATTTTCCTTTCCTTTCCCCTATTTAAAAAAACTCAAGAACAGGGTGTTACCCTTTAATGTCTTGTATGTGTATAAATAGAGATACAATAGAACACCATATCTTATCTAATATGCACATAATCTCTATCAAAACTAAGGCATCTAAAGGGAAGAAGGAACATTAGTAACAAGGCATTATCCTTTTCAAAGATAACCATCTCTTTAAGTAAGTATGATTAATAATTTATTTATCTTATGTTCATGATTGAGTTTATGTATTAGTAGTTCTTAATGTTACCCATTCTCAAACGATATAATCAACATGTGGTATTAGAGCGTACGTTGATTATATCCATTCAATCATTAAAATCATGCTTGATAATCATTTGTTCAAGTTTACAAACCATAAAATTAAATCGGTTTGATGTTTTCATAAAATAACCCCACAATCTATATATAATTTGATTTACGTGTTGACGAAACTTCATATTAAAACTGATTTGGAATTTTGTGTAATTTGGGTAGTTCATTACCATTTAAATTGCAATTGATTGTTCTATTTATTAGTTATTCGAAGAAATCATAATAGTTTTTTATATCTTTGGATAATCTGCTAATGGCCGTTCAAATGTTTTACATTTATTTCAAACATTGAAATGAATTCTAATTGATTCAATTTTTAGGATTCTAGAAATGTTATTTTATTTTTATATCAAACTAATGTTCTTCAAACCATTAATGTTTTAGCTCAATAAATCAATTTCATGAGTTAAATATGGGTTCTAAAATCCATTGTATCCTCACAATAATTTAGTAAATTATATAAATTGATGAGTAATAACAAATGGAGATTCAAAGCACGTAATTTGTTAACTATAGTTTTTATAAAATATTAGCATAGACATTTTTAGCAGTTTACTCTAAAATACCGTATACTTTTACCACTTGGTTTAAAAAAAAATACTAAAACATTTATTCATCGTCACATATCCGGTGATCTTGGCTGGTGCCCTCGTTGTCAACGGACACCATTCATTTTCAATAATTTAATATAGATCCAACATTAGCAAAAAGAAATTTAGACAAGTCATAAATTTTATATAAATTCGTTATTCGTAATATTATTGTTGATTAAGCGGTTCGAAAACCACTACTAAATATCATTTTTAGGGTGTTTCTAATCGTTTAGAAGCGATTTCATATATCTTAAGAGCGGTATTAAAGAAGAGCGGTATTAAAGACCGCCCGAAAAGACTATTTTTTAAAGCTATCCAAAACCCCTCAAAGCTCAAATTCATCGCTCTAAAGCCCCCATTAATGAACCAGTGTCACCATTCATATGAGTGTTAGATACGTTGTTCATGGGTAGGACAGATTGGGATCTCATCATAGAAGTATTTGCATGTAACCGGCTAGAAGCAACTAACATCTTAAAATCTATCTATTCTAATAAATAGCTACCCATTTTTGTCACTTGTTACTCTCATAGATCTCTTCATCTTTTTTTTTCAACATTTCAATATTGATCCTTATATTTTAAGTCATTTTTATATATGAATTGAAGTTTATTTTTCTTGAATGTAAATCCTATTCGATTCATTCATTAACATTAATGGTGAAAGATAATAAAATAAAAAAATATCAAAATTAAAGTTGCAGACCTATTAGAATAAAAAATTAAAATCATAGGTAATTAAAATCAAGGTAAACTATAACTTGCTTTTAAACTGGGATTTGAGCAGCAATGCATAATTTTTTATATAGATTTGTTTCAAATTTGAATTTAAAATTTTCTCATATGTATTTGAACTCGGGAAAATGTGTATTTTCTTTATTTTCTTCAACCATTTTATATAAATATTGCAAACATGAAGAATACATTTTATATATATCTCGGTGTTTAGCATTTAAATCATTGAAGTTGAATATTATAATTATAATCAATATGAATAACGATTTACTATATCAACTATCTATCATTTATTTATGTCTTTTTTGTGCAATGTAAAAGGTTAGCAATAAGAATATCAATATTTATTTTACAATATTTTCTTTCATAACTCAAGACAAAAATGCTCCAGAAACATATATTTTATAACTTGATTTATACTTTTTTTATACATTAAAATATATTAAATTTAATATGCATTATAAGACAAATTACTTAATTAAAAACATTCAAATTTTTAAACAAAAAAATCTGTTTCAATCCCTTTCCACTATATTCGCTTTCCAATAATCATTTAGGATATGAAAACCTAGAATATCGTTTTCATCAGTTATTCATTCAAATTATTTCAATATTATATTATCTAGTAATTTCAATTTTAGACCAATACAATGAATTGAGGTTATGTTAGTGTTACTTGTTGGGTAGTACATAATTAAAATGTCTATTATAGTTTATATTCAAAATAATAAAGCTATACACAATTTTTTATTTTTTTAAAAAGAATTTACTGTTATTTGAACATGACTTTAAGGTTAGTATGTCTTTGTCATTTTCCATTTATATGAAATGATACAAATCATTTTGTTATATTTAAACTTTGGGTTTTATATGTTTCTTGATTATACAATTGTTAATTTTAATATATAAAATTAATTAAAATTTGTCATATGCAGAATATTAATAACTACAAATAATTTATCATGATCAATCAATTTCAGATTCTAATGCTGATTATATCATCAAAGTTCAGGTAATCTGTTTTTAGGATAATCATGTTTTTTTTTTTGGAAAAACATGAGCAAATGATCTAAAATGACATCATATATATTAATTGATCAAAAGGAATGTTATTTTATGTGTATGCATATTTAATTGTTAGTTTCATGGATATATATATTATAATTTATCTAGGGTCGCGGGATGTACTTGAATAACCTTATTTGTCACACAGACAACTATACATGGCTATATCAAGATTTATAAGCAGACATATATGCTACCTTATAAAGAGTTACAAGCAGACATGAACTAAAGATTTTGATTTTGATTTTGATAAACAATGTATACCAACCAATGCAATCACAAATGTAGTGTACAAGGACAGAGTGGTGTCAATGTTTCTTTTTTTTTTGTCCCATTACAAATGTCCACTGTAACGTCCCCGAAATTTCGATCCAAAAATGTCAAGTTAGTAAAACTAAAGGGGTATAAAAATAAAAATAAAAAATCTTGATTTATTGATCCATCGCGATACGCGATGGGCATAGCCAAAGAGGCCATCGCGTATTGATGACACATCACACACGTGTCACCCGGAGGTGACACGTGGCAGACATCGCGACACGTGGTAGGCCACGTGGCAGAACGTATCTTAGAAGATGACACGTGTCTGCCACGTGGCAACACGTGGGAGAGGGTGTTTCAGAATGTGACACGTGTCCGCCACGTGGCGACACGTGGCACTCTCTGAATAATGTGTGTCATCGCGATACGTGATGACCTAGAGAAAGGTTCCATCGCGTATCGCGATGGGACCAGATTTCAGCTATAAATAGGGCGGCTCATGGCTTATTTCCATCACACAAACCCACTCTCTCTCTAGAAATACTTTCTCTCTCTACCTCGGTTTCTGTACCACGACCCGACAAATAATAACCTCGTAACCCGCACCATATACCGACGCCACCTCAAAGTTCGTACCGACAATCCCGACGACCGGTGCACCTCGTTTTGCGTGTCGACCTCGAAACGCGTGACGACCTCGTAAACCGGGTCGACCCGAGACGACCCTACATTTCGCCTCAAAGTACGTGCGCGACCCGGCGACTCCCGAACGTTGCCTCGATTTGTGTGCCGAAGAGTTGTTGATCAAGATTCTCAAAGTACGTGCAAGCGTCGAAGTGCTGCCCGAGAATTTAGAAAATAATAAGCTAAGCAAGGTGAGAGTTCTGTCCGAATAAATTATTAATAAAATAATAAAGGCTTAGACCCTAGTCAGGGGTATAGCCTAGACCTTGATCAAAGAATTATAAATATAATGAATAAATTAAAAAAAAATGTTTCTTTAAGAAAGATAGAATTTTTAAAGTATATAGTTAATACATTATTTCTTCGTTTTAAGAAATATAAGATATTAACAAAGGATAGAGATAACTGACGTTTCTTCTTGAAGAAGAAACGCAGCACATGTTTAGCAAATGTAAAGAAAGATTTCATATCAAAAATATTTCATTCAAACAAAAGATCAATCAAGGTTTAAGTTATCAAATAGACTAAAGGTCTATAGCCGGATTAAGAGACGATCCGGGTATTTACATAAACCTATTTATTATAGGTCAATCATTCAATCATTCAATCATTCATTCATTCACAAAGGTTTTCAAACGAGATCACCACATCACTCAGAACAGACAGTCACATGTGAATACGTTAAACCTTTTTCAATCAGTCAAGATAAACGGGTTGTTTATCTTAAACAAAGACAGTCAAATAAAGATTTATGGTATTGCGTGATCCCTATTAAAATACAAGATAGAAAATAAAAACAACTCAGACTGAGTACACATGTGTCTGGATCCAAACATAATCAATCTAGTCTATCAGTCAAGGCTACGTGGCCGCAGACTAGAGGTCATAATAAAAGTTCTCCAAAGGGTGTCAATTCCCGGAGAACCGTAATTCTGTGTGTATGGCAGTGGCACAATCCCAGAAATAATAGACGTTTCTGCTGAGATTGTTTCATGAAAACTATCTTGTCAGTCAAAGAAAGATTTATAAAATGTTTTTAGAGTCAACTATTCACCAGCATATCGCTGACGTATTCCCCCCCCCCCCCAAATATTACAGGAAATAAAGTTAGCACAGGTAGCATGGAATTATAGTCAACTCATGGAGATAGATGCTCGCAAGGGAGAGATGGCTCAGTTTTAAAATTATTAAAATATTGCAAACAATATTAAACAAGTTTTATAAATCAAACAAGGGTTTATAAATCAATCACTCGATTTTTTTATTATTCGAGAAGCTTTCTAATAAATTAAATATTTTATTATAATAAATAAAAAGTTTACAAAAAAAACTAATGTTTCAAATTATATATATATTAATATTTTATTATAAATTTAAGACTTCCGCTAAAACTCTGATATACTTTCAAAACAGGTACCAACTATTGGTCACACGCCTAGGCCCTAAGTGCGGGTGTGACATCCACTTTAAAAATTTATTAGTCAATTTCCAAATTTACCCTTAAACATACACAATTAACATTAATAACCAATATTGATGGACCCAATTTCTAAGGGCATTATTGTCATTTGGTAAGCAAGAAAAGTAATCATTCAATCTACCTTAAACTTTGTGTTTTTCAAACCATGACACTTCTAATGGGACGAAGTGACTACTTATTTGTAACGTATTGTGTTATCTTAGTTATGTAATTTTTGTAATTTTCATATAAATTGTAATTGTATTAACAATATATGATCATTTTGTTGACTGTAATTCACTTAATTGTTAAAGTTTAAAATTTTCATCAATAACCCGTGTAATACACGAGCCTCAATCTAGTATAATAATAGACAAAAACACAAACGAGAAAAGGAAAGATATCAAAAAACTAGTGTTATAAATGAGTCAAGCTGGTTGTAAACTAATCGAAATTGGTTTGATAGAAGTTTGAATGGTGCAAGTCTTAAACGAGCTCAAGCTAAATATAAGCTTGTTCAATTGTAGATAAGTGTCGTTGGACCATTGCTTCACCAAAAAAAACATCTTAAAATATAATAATAGACAAAAACACAAACGAGAAAATGAAAGATATCGAAAAACTAGTGTTATAAATGAGTCAAGCTGCTTGTAAACTAATCGAGATTGATTTGATAGAAGTTTGAATGGTGTCAGTCCTAAACGAGCTGAAGCTAAATACGAGCTTGTTCAATTGTAGATAAGTGTCGTTGGACCATTGCTTCACCAAAAAAAAACGAAAAAAGAAAACAAGGCAAGCTTCCAGAGAAGACGAGCTCACCGGGATGATGGTCCCCATATGAGCGGTTTTGACTCTAAATATTTCAAAATGATAACTTCAAAGTATTGAATATATAGAGAATTAATAAGGTTTCAAAATAGGGTCTGGTCACTTCACCATTATTGTATATCTTCTAAAGAGAGATTGAATTTAATCTTGCCAATAACAAGTGAAAAAAAGTCATTTTTATTTTTTAACACACTTAATAAAATATTAAAGTGAGACAAATTAATTACATTTGACCACTCTAAAATATGTAATAGTGATCATAAAATACTTATAGTTATAACTTACAAACACTACTTTCTGATAACACAAAATCATATACGTGGCCTTATATATTAGATTTAGCCACATCACCAAGACAAAAATCGTGGCAGATGCTCACCAGAAAAAAAAAATGACAAATGCTCACATTTAGCCACATCACCAAACAAAAACCATGGCAGATGTCACATTTTTTTAGAAGTGTCGCTAAAGGTTGTGAGTTGTTATACAATGGTCACATGTTTAAATAAAATGTTTGGCCAAGAATAGGATTGTAGGTTTCGAAATATTAAATATGACCTTTAGCCAGGGCGGTTTCTAAAAAACTGTGGCCGTAGGCCTATTTTGGCACAGTGACATAACATATGTTTAATAATTTATGTAAATCATGGTAATCACAGTGCATTTAATGATTGAGGACAAGATCTCCCTTGTGAAAGAAAAGTGAGGTCGTTGCAAATGTAGTTGTTGGGCAAGCAATTCCTAGTGCTTTCACATAACCATGCTAGCTAGTGTTCCAAGTCTCAAGACCATTATTAGACACTACAGCGAGGTCATTAACACTACAGCGAGGGAATGACCTGGCTTGGAAAGAAGTCTTGTTAAACCACGCTTTGTTTTCTCTATTAACTGTTAATTCAAAGGTATCAAGTCTACACATGTTTGGAGAGTAAGTGTATTTTACAAGAAAAGGTTCAAAGTGAATAGCTAGCTATCCTATTCAAGATTTTGCACATTTAGATTGATTTTTATTCATGTGGGGGATTATTGAAAATATTTATAGTGATAATAAGTTTTTACTATTTTTGCACATTAATTGATAATTATATTTATATATGAGTACATAAATAATTATTTTCGGGTTTGCGTTCTACTTAGTGCGAGCATCATAACGAACCAAACCACGTTCAAACCGAAGCTATGATAAATGAATGTTGATGTTTATAGACCTGTTGTTGAAATAACAAAATATGAAAAAGTTTGGAAGGAATTGATTAAGGTTTTGTCATCTATTCCCATATTGGTGGTAGAACCAAACTTGATAACGGGGTGGTGGCCCGGATGACTGGCACATTGCAGACTAGTCATGGCCCTAATTAAAACACATTCCATGGGCATGTGTGGACTGATGGGTCGAGGTGCAAACGTATGATGGGTAGCCTACGGTACACGCTTGACTCGACCATGGTTGGCTGGTTGCGTGAACTCACGCAACCAGTTGTGTTTTAGCTCACTGCTGCGTTAAGGGGCTGTTTGGTTCATTCAGATCTGAATGAGCCTCTGTCCCATTCAGCAACAACAATAAGTCTGAATGATTCAGACCTAATTTTAATCATTCAGATGTTTCTCTGTTAGGAACCAAAAAGTCTAAAATTTGAATGAATCAGATGTTTACATAAATATCTGAATGGTTCGACCACTTTAATCCACTTAATTACAATTACAACTCTGCTTTAGTGTGAGTTAAGTGCGAAATTTGGGCTTCATATTTTATACCACAATTGTAATTTTTTATCTTCCATAACCTAAGAAAGAAGAACTCACAAAGCCCATCATTTTCTTATTTCCATTTTTCCATGAATCAAGAACACCATCAAGTCTGGTTCTTTCTCGGGTCTGAGAGGCATCTCCGACTGTTACCTACTCTTATGGTTGTTGTACCTTGGGTGATAAACGCTTTCTTCTAAGAAGATGCGCGGAATATGTTTTAAGAGACTCGTGCTGAACACGAATCCTCAAGTAATGCTAATGATCTTTGTCTGTTTATTTTGCTTATTGTTGCTACAACAAAGATAAGACCATTGATAGTGAATGGACTGGTTAGGCTGAAAGGCTTCAAGGGTTCCGGTTAACCTAACGCAGGTCGTGGTGTCCCTCTACGTTTGCAAAACGTAGAAGGAGGTTCAGTAATTTGTTGTTAGTTGTTATAGTTCACCGAAGATCCAAGACCGAGATGTTTGGAATCGGTTCTTGGATGATGTTCTTGATGAAGCTATGAAGTTATTGAAGTAAGAAAGAAATAAGCTAAGAGCATATTTCTCAAGAAAGAAGAGAAGATTAGGGAGAGTATGATATCTGCCCAGATCTTGGTATGTTCTTGTTTATGGCTAAGTTCTCATTATATAGAAGGAGAGACTGAGCCTTTTGTCCAGTGTACAAACTAATTGACCTCCAGTTCGCTTAGATGGTTGACCTTTGTGGGCGGGAAGCTTTGAACCGTTGGTCCATGATTAAAATAATAATACTTTATCTGAGCATGTTCCTTGCTCAGAGGGAACAGTGATTTGATCAGTGAGTTGACATCGTACTGTAGCACGTGGGTACCGTTCACGTTCTTGTTTACATAAATTTGGGCGGGAAACGAAGCCTTTAACCTTTTAAACTTTTTAGCGTTAATGTGTTCCAGCCATTTTATTATTTCCTTGGGCTACCCCGTCATCAACCCCCAAGTCAGAGGTGTTTGAGAGGTAAGCTCAAGGGCTTCTGACTTTTGCACACATTTTTTTATTGCTTAAAGGCTTCAAGGCTTGTAAGCTTCGAGGCTTTGTTCAATTTTGGTTGTTTTTATTGCCCATAAAACATTTTCATGGGAATTCTTGTGATTTCCTTTGTTTTAGCCTGAATGGCATGTCATGGATGATGTTGGCCTTTTAAGGCTTTGTTTATGACTCATAATGTTCTAAGTATTGTGTTTTGGTTGCTTGTCTTATTAGTTTAATGTGTTTTTAGCTAACTTTCCTTAAGAAGTTTTAGTGCTGCAGTCACTTTAGCTTCAAGGCTTCATTAGGTAAAAAGAACATGTTGACTATCCTTTGTATCACTACTTAGTGTATGTTTTTGTTTCGTAAACTTTTTCTAAGTTTATGGAATGAATTGGTGTAGGCTGTTCAGACCCGTCTATGAGACAAGTTTTTGGTTGAAAAAATTTTCTAAGTCTCATGGAGTTGGATTGATATAAGAACTCACCCCTTATATAGGTCCATTTAATCCTTGAACCTATTGAGCGACGTGGCCTGGGAGCTCATCCCCTTACATGGCCCTTTCCATGGAGTTTCTTGCTAGGTTCTCAACCTGATTATAGGATAGTAAACACAAGTTATGACAAAAACTTTATCATTCATTTCAAGAGATTGTTGTTCACAAAAAGGAGAATTATACATCTCTTATAGTACATTTCAAGACTTTGACTAGGCATTGAACCTTTTAAGCGTTTTGCCGTTCCAGTGTCTTGGGAGCTTATTGCCAACTAGGAGCTCGTTTTCTTTGTCCTTTGAAATCAACGGCCTCTTCGCCTCGGATGTGAGCCTCAGCTCGTTCGAGAGCCTCTTCAAGGGTTTTAGGCAGGCACTTGTTAAAGTCCCTTGTGAGGTATTTGGAGGTGATGGCGTTCATGAAGCCTGCCACCCTCATTTTTTCGTCAGCCCCCACATATTGTAACCCTTCTTTTTTGTACCTTTCGATGAAGTCTCGAAGGCTCTCGTCATCCTTTTGCTTTATCTGGAAAATGATGGTGGCATCTTTGACGTACCTTCTTTGTTGTGAAAAATTGGCCAAGAAGCCCTTGCTCAAATCGTCGAAGCTTCGAACGCTTTGAGCAGGAAGATCATTGAACCATATCCTGGCTGATACGACTAACGTTTGCATGAACATCAAACAACATTCAGCATGGGACCATTTTTCGATTCTGGCCGCCCCAGTGAAGACCTGGAGGTGGTCTTCGGGATCTTCAGTCCCATCATACGTTCTTATATGGGGTGGCATTTTGATCATTGTTTGGGAGTCATAATCGGCAATTTGTTGAGAGAAACAAGAAAGGTTGCCGGGCTTGTAAGGTTTCGTAAGGTCTTCATCTACCCTTGTATTATGACTCGTTGTTCCTTGGTGAGTACCCAGTGCTTGCTTGATGAGCTGGGTCCAAGGGAAGTGTGCCATCATTTGAGCCATCATTTGAGGCATGAGGTTGAAGCCTTGAAGGCTTTCAGGGGTTGCTGCTGCTTGGCTTGTTCCCATGGGAGTGCTCATCGTTGCATTCCGAGCCAAGGGTAGGACCGACATGGCCTGTTCCCACGTGGTGGCTGTAGGAGGGACACTTGAAGCTGGTGACTACCATATTTGGTCTAGAGTGGTCTCGTGCCAAGGGGTTGTGAAGTATACAAAGGGAAAGCCGTTGGGCTTGGCCTTGCATAGGTATAAGGAGATGGGTTAAAAGATTGGCAGGTTACACTTGGACCAGCTTCTAAATGAGAAGCAGCAGACCGTGAGCTGGTTAGAGGGGAGGGTGGACGTCCGAGTGACAGTGAGGGTTCTGGGTCGTCATACTCCAGCCTTAACCTTATCCCCTTCTCTCTTTCTTGGCTCACGTGTTGGTTAAGGAGATGTCTTAGTTGCAAGAAATGCCGTGACACTCCTTCCATCGTCAAGTCAACACGCTCCGGGATGTTCGTGACTCCTACATGAGGAGAAGGAACTCCGGATCGTGAAGGAGTTGAAGTTCGGAAAGGTGAAAACTCGAGGAACAAAGGTTCCGTCGAAGTACCTCCCAGGGTGGAAAAAATAGAGGTTGTTGCCGGAGTTTCTTGGCCGGCACTTGGCGTCGGTGTTCTTGACACTTGGTCGACTTCATCGGGAGATTCACCTTCTGTCATGAAGATTCTGATGAGAATGGAGCTACACTACTGGTCTTTATGATAAAGTAAGCGGCGTAATCCCACGGTGGGCGCCGACTTGTTGCTACAACAAAGATAAGACCATTGATAGTGAATAGACTGGTTAGGCTAAAAGGCTTCAAGGGTTCCGGTTAACCTAACGCAGGTCGTAGTGTCCCTCTACGTTTGCAAAACGTAGAAGGAGGTTCACTAGTTTGTTGTTAGTTGTTATAGTTCACCAAAGATCCAAGACCGAGATGTTTGGAATCGGTTCTTGGATGATGTTCTTGATGAAGCTATGAAGTTATTGAAGTAAGAAAGAAATAAGCTAAGAGCATATTTCTCAAGAAAGAAGAGAAGATTAGGGAAAGTATGATATCTGCCCAGATCTTGGTGTGTTCTTGTTTATGGCTAAGTTCTCATTATATAGAAGGAGAGACTGAGCCTTTTGTCCAGTGTACAAACTAATTGACCTCCAGTTCGCTTAAAGGGTTGACCTTTGTGGGCGGGAAGCTTTGGACCGTTGGTCCATGATTAAAATAATAATACTTTATCTGAGCATGTCCCTTGCTCAGAGGGAACAGTGTTTTGATCAGTGAGTTGACATCGTACTGTAGCACGTGGGTACTGTTCACGTACTTATTTACATAAATTTGGGCAGGAAACGAAGCCTTTAACCTTTTAACATTTTTAGCGTTAATGTGTTCCAGCCATTTTATTATTTCTTTGGGCTACCCCCGTCATCACTTATATTAGAAGTTTAACTAATGTGAGAATTTGTCTTAGTTGACCGGATTAAATGGGAAATGATCATTGGAGTGTAGATGCAACAAAGGAGTACGTGGGCAAGTGGACCATGTTAGTAGGACTAGTTTATTTGTTTTGTTAACTGTTTAAAGGCATGTATTGCATTTTTTTCCGTGTACTATTCTTGTTTTCATTAATCTCTTTATCGGCGTTTGAAACCATCCTCAATATCGCAATGAGTTTCTCTAAGATGAGTTGTCAATTGTTCATAATTATTTTGACGTTCTAAGTCTGACTCACCCAGAAGCATCATCAAAATGAAACCCACTACTGAGGAAAAACTCACTCGAGTGAACCTATCAAATGTCATTGGACCAATTGCTCTTGTTTTTATTAATTAAAATAATACTTCCCGTAAGCTTTCATTTCTTTCTTGCAAATTCACTTTTACATACATACGTAGTGCGTGTTGTGTGTGTATTCTGGGCCTGAAACCAACATCGTGCTCGACTTGACTCGCTTGCACCCTGGCCACACTGAAAGAATCATGCTCAGGTAATGTATAACCTACATATTTGAAATTCAATCTGATTCAACCGACGCAAGCTCCCACTTATGGCCAAGTTTGACAATATTACAATCTATAAAGCATAAAATATAGCAGACCTGTACCTCAAAGTTAAAAAGATAAGAAACTCAAAAGAAAAGAAAAAAAAAGGATATTAATTACACAAGATGTAAATGGAATAAAAGCTCGAAAACTATCATTAGTTGATTACAACCAAAAGAGGAGGTAAATTTTGATCGAAACTTTATCTTGTGAAGGAATATATAATCCTTTTCGAACGAGAGAAAGATCGGTAGTTTGACTATAAAAAGCAAGTATGCACTCGACATTCCTAAATACAGCTTAGATATGAGAAGTGTATTATTTCAAAACGTTTCAGGTTTTTATTCAGATGCCATTGTAATCTCATTGTTCCTCATAAGTGGTGTCCCCGTTGATATCACACCCGTAACTACAATCGATCTTGTTACAGCTTGAGACGAAGACCAATCTGAACCACTAACATTCCACGCCATTTGAGCCAAAGAATCATTGAGTTCGTTAGTCCCTACAAACACATGTGTAAATGGATTTATAGGCTCTGGGACCTCTAACACACCCTCCAACATTTTAACAACTATGCTCATCAATGGCCTCATCTCAGGCCTATACTGAACACAACAAAAAGCCACCTTTAGCATCCTCTCCGCCACTTCTTGATCCTTCTCTTCGATCCCACAAACTATCATCAAATCTTTCAATTGTTTTTTTTCGTATTTGCCCCATGCCCAAATCGGGAACCATTGTTGGCTATCACCGAGAGTCACGTCCATGTTCCTCCTTTTCCCAATGATCTCAAAAAGGAGCATTCCGAAACTATAAACATCACATTTTTGAGTAACTCGAAGAGGCATCCAAAGTTCAGGAGCCGCGTAGCCTGGGGTCCCGCGTCCCCCTGTCATGGTTATATGGGTAATGTCCCTATTGGAAAGTTTGGCCAAACCAAAATCGGCTACTTTTGCACAAAAGTTTAAATCCAATAATATGTTTCCTGGTTTAATATCATAGTGAATTATTCTTTGAGCACATTCTTCATGCAAGTAGGTGATGCCTCTTGCAGTTCCCACCGCAATTTCGTGAAGCTTCTCAAACCCTAGCGCATTCCTTTTGTTCATTTTAAACAAGTGATTATCCAACGAGCCGTTAACCATGAACTCATATACAAGAGCTATTAAACTTGATTCATGACAAAACCCATAAAGCCTAACAAGATTAAAGTGATGAGTTCTTGCCATGGTACTTACTTCTGCCATGAATTGTTCTTCTATTTGCTTGTCAGAGGTCCCGTTTAGTACTTTCACTGCTACAGGCTTGTTGTTGCTGATGATTCCCTTGTAGACTATCCCAAACCCGCCTGAACCCAACCTAATGCTGAAGTTGTCTGTGGCTATTCTTAGTTGTTGAGAGGTAAAGCGAATTGGCTTTTCCCTTTCAATGTTTTCAAGGAATTGGACCATGGCAAGTGGATTAAACCGAGAGTCATCTTTCTCTAACGCCTCCACCTTCATTTTCGTAGATTTTGCATGTTCTGTGAATACATATATTACTGTACAAAATGGAAAGAGAAGTCAATAATATCTTAGATTTTAAATTATAAATGAGCATGGTTCCATCAGATTAGTTACTTACCAAATAGAAAAATAACACCAAACAAAAGACCAAGAATAATAACAAAAACAAGGGACATGATACCAACAGCGAGGCTAGGCTAAGATGCAGAAGACGAATCAGAAGGAAAATAATATCCAAGATCAAAATGGGGACGAAGAGGAGACATTATTACACAAGATCAATCATTCAATGGTATCATTTAAATCTGTGGCGTAGACTTTTAGTGAGGTTGACTAATTGGAAGAAACATATACATTTTAGTTTAGATTTTATTCATTTGTGAAGATGGAACTAGTATTGGAACTTACCCTTCGCTAGCTGGAATGTGTTACCTGGCATATCGCTGGATTAATAGAATGTCACATGATCAACCAAACATGTCTAGAATTAAAAGTTATCCTTACTTATATTAAGCTAAATAACAAATGAATTATAAAAAAAAACTAAACACATAAAAAATAGAAGAAAAATATTACATTTAAAGAAAATAAAAACTTCACAAAACTTGTAACTCTATTAAAGGCTAAGCGGTGGAATTGTTTACAAAAAAAATAAGAAAAAAAAAATTATTAACTTTCAAAAGCACTATAATAACTCTATTAAATTGATATAAAAAAAAGTGATGTGACACCACATGACCCGGGTAGTACTAAATTACAACTGTTCACGCACAATCAAACCTATATATAGGATTTTCCACCATTATGGAAAATGATTTAACCGGACGAGTGGTGGGGCCTCACCCTTATTTGGTTAACTTAGAGCATCCACAACGGGCAACTCATCCCGAGGCCGTATGACGTGGCCAAACAGCGGACATGGGAAGCACGAACTTCACCGTTGTGGCCATCAAGTCCGGTGAAGTAGTCCGAGACTGCAAACGGCTCTGCGGACGAAGATATGGGGGCCATGCTATATCCTATAAAACAACAGAAAAAGAAAAAGAGGAAGGATGAATCGAATATGGCAGCAGCATGAGGTGTTCACCGGTATAACCCAATTACGAACCCTAACTTTTCTACCGGAAAGAACAAAATCTTTTGGGGAAAATTTGAGAATGAAATTCGAAGGGATTCAACTAAGGACATTTGTTGTAAGAATTCAATGATGACGTTGGTGAGCTGCAAATAATGGAGGAGATTTGATTGAAGAGATGATGAACAAAATGGATAAACAAATGCCCTTTATCTGTTTTTCTTTTTAAAATTATTATATTGTATTATGCCTCTTCATTGTCGGCCAAATAAAAATAAAGCCATTTCCATTTTTTTTTAAGTTAAATTTCATTGAATCAAAAAATAAAGCCATTTTCATTAAACATAAATAAGTAATTACTTTGTAATATATATAATATTAGAAACATGATCAAATACATTTTATTCTTAACATGAAAACAGTGAGAACCAATTTGTTGTTATGATTAGGTTTATTTTTATAGGTGTTTGCTGCTATTTTTTGTTCGTATTTGCTAATTTTCGATTATGAGACGTTATAAGTATTTGCTTATTTATATATTGTTGTTATTATTAGATTTTTTTTTGCTGTTATAAGTATTTGCTGGTATATGCTGTTATTATTTTGTTCTTGATTTTGATTCTTTTGTTGTAATTTTTAGGTTCTTTTCTTTGTTATTATAAGTAATTGTTTATGTAGTTGGTATTGTTTCTTACGTTCGCATTTTTAAATAAATTGGCATTATTTCTTACGTACTCATGTTAAGATCAAAATGTACATGAACCTTCCCCTATAATATTATAAAAGGTAATTTGTTTTATATAAATTAATTGGAGAATTAGGTGATGATGTGGCGGTTTGTTGTTATGGAATAAATGAAAGGTTTTTGTGAAAAGTTTGAAATCTGATGTGGAGCTGATGTGGCGGTTTGTAAGTGTTTGTTGTTGTAGATGCTCTTAGCTTAAATTTTTAATTTTGTAATTCTAAGAGCATTCTCATCAACTCATCATATTATGTGAGGGGTGTTTTTATAATTTATAGAGTGATTTAAGGTGTTGTGAGTGAATAGTTTTTATATTTTAGAAAACGTGATGATTTTTCTGTATATTTGAAAAACTAATGTTCACCCCCTATAATTTTTTAATATATTTTAAAAGTGGTTGTGAGTAAAAGAAAAAGAAATAATAATGATAAAGGTACAAAAAGTATTATTTAATTGAACGTGAGAGAGAAAATGTGGTGTATTTTAGTGTAATTTTGAATCTACGGATAAATGGTTGGATGAGAATGCTCTAACTACCCTAAAATATGTGAGTGTATACTTGTTAATTTGGTTTCACTAGATAATAAAAACTTTTTGACTTGAATAAGAAACATTCATCAACAACTTTATAGAAACCAGTTTCTAGCCCTAATCTCTTTAAAAATTAAAAATCAAAAGAAATGTGTATATAAAGGTTTGGTATTTTGTACATGTTTGGAGTATATAAATGTTTACATGTTTTGTATTTTAGTAATCCCTATTGGATGGTATTGGCCGATAATAATCTCTATTCATTTTATCGCCACTGGTGGTCCCAAATTCAAAAAAGTTGGCCCCAATGGTCCCTATTAAATATGACTTAACGGAGTTATATTTTTTTCTGAATTTCCAACAAACGTTTTAGAGCTTTTGATCGTTAGGAGGATACGATTCAATTGGTGTAAAAATTAGTTCGAAACGGTGCTTCAAAATGACGAAACAATGCTTCAATTCGAGTGTTTGAACTTACAATTAACCAAAATCAAGTTGTTTGGATCATTGTTTGAAGCTAAGTTTTATATCATTCGACTCGTATCTTTCTTCCGATTAATAGCCCTAAAACGTTAGTTTGAAATTCGGAGAAAAGTATAACGTCGTTAAGTCCTTTTTAACGGGGGACCATTGGGGGCCAACTTTTTTGAATTTGGGACCGCTAGTGGCGATAAAATGAATAGGGATTATTATCGGCCAATACAATTCATAGGGATTATTAAAATCCAATATTCCTATTTAATATATAAAATAAATTCTCAAACCATGTTATTATTGAACAAGTACCAAACGTTTTTTTGAATTAAATAATATAACATCCGAGACTCGAACCAACAAACAAATCACTTAAACTTCGGAATTAGGGTTTTCCAATACTATCTTATCAATAAATTGACTGCCAATTTGGTACGTGTACTAATTTGGTACCAGTCATGTACCTGTATAAGTACTGATACCCGGACTGATTCAGGTTGTTTGTTTCTCGTACCGGTATCGGTTTCGAGATCATCGAAGATTTGGAAATAAAAAAGCAAGTGGTACAAAAACGGGTACTGTACCGAAATACCCATACCAATACTCGTACACGTACCATCACGAAAAATTTGGTACGAGTATTGGTACGCGTTTTTATTGATTTTTGGTACGAGTACAATCGGGTACAGGTATGGATACATGTATTGTCCCACACTCATCCCTAGATTACAGTATACTAATAACATATATATTTAAAATAAATATATAAATATTTAAAACTATTCGGGTAATCGGGTATATAATAGGGTAAATGAGTTCATATAATCGGGTAATCGGGTATATTACAAATCCCAAACCTATTCCAAACCCACGAAAAATTTCAAAACTATTCCCAAGCCCTAATAGATCGGGTATTACCCGTCCCAGTTGTGTCGAGTTTCGAATTTTCCCATCAAATTCGAGTTTCACTGCCATCCCTAAATAAATAAGTATGGTTCACCTAAGTTTTTTATTTTTTACTTGGTGGTACAATTGAACTTACCAATTAGAAAAAATAATGCCACACAATACCAATCATAATATAACCAATAATATGGCCAGGTGGTGAAGAAGGAGAGAGTGAATTATAAGGTTTTAGTCACTACCACCAAAATCAGGATAAGGAAGACTAGAATTAGGAGGAGAAGGGGATGGGGAAGGCATAATTGTAAGAACTTCGATCATTTTAATATCAAACTAGGTTAAAACGCATGTGATACACGGATTAGTAAAAATATATAATTAAAAAAAACAAAACAAAAACACATGTAACGGATAAAAATGATAATATAAACAATTACAAACATTTTTGTTAATATCATAAAATTATCAATAGCATACACGTAATAGACATTAGTGGTTTGTAGTAGTTAACAAACGTTACAAAACTTTAAAATTTTCTAATGATAAGCTTTCATGTTGACTAAATCTTAAAGTTGTCTAATACTTTGATTGTTCCCTATCGAAACTAAATATGAAAAATCAACAAAAAAAACCATGTAAAAAAGGACCCAAAGAGGTCCTAAACTCTGAAAATATGTTTTCAACAAATAACTTGTAAAATATTAAATTAATAAAAATAAATACTCATTTTATTTAAAAAAACTATTCGAAAACAAAATAATAATAATAATAATAATAATAATAAAAAATACTCAGTTTAATAAATAACTCATTGATTCCAACACATGATAGCCCGAACCCGGCAACATAATGTCGAAAAAGCTGATAGACCATATGAGCTTTCAAAGATCAATGCTCAAAGAAAGAACATAATATTTGACATCAAATGCTGGAAATTAGTTTAGATATAATTATTCTTTAATAATGTAAAATGCATGTAGTGGATTAAAAGAAATGCCACGGGTGACTACAATGCACATTATTGTATACTTAATTAAATCTTCAATTCTATGCCCAAAATCGAAACCTGTTGTTTTTTAATAATCTGCACAAATTTTTATTTGAATATTGAAACCCTGTTTTTAAATCACGTTACCAATCAGAATTGTAACAATCAAAAGTTTATTTGAATAATTTATGACACATAGTTAGATAAACATGATAACTTTTGATGAATTGAAACCATTGCATCATCTTAGCGACTTAGTCAAACTTAGGTCACATTGTACAAAGTTATATAGAAATTTGAATAGAACTCTTTAATTTCATATAACATCAAGTAAATTCCGGGCCAAAAAAGTCAACTTTCCAAAGTTAAGGGACCAATTCTGCCAATTTCCAAACTCCAGGGACTAAAATGTAAATTCTGTTTTCTGAACCCATCGCACTACACGACAGGGTCAAGAAAGACACCCATCACGTACCGCGATGGGGTGTCTGACACGGATTGACACGGGTGCCACGTGGCACACAGCGGCAGCGTCTGCTGCCACGTGTTGACACGTGTGGCGGCGCCTGCCACGTGTTGACACGTGGCAGGTCTAGGGGTCTGACTCACCAGGCCTACGTCTCGGTACGCGACGGGACAGTTCAGAGACCCATCGCGTACCGCGATGGGGTCCAAGATCAGCCCTATAAATAGGGGTTACGGGTTCATGCCATTCTCACCTCAAAAATCACACACATACTCTCTCTCTCTAGACTCTCACACTACCTCGTAAAGCGTGCCCTTGATCCGTCTCGATAAACGTGCCCCGAGCCTCGTTTTCCGTGCCCGTTACCTCGATATACTTGCCACTCCCCGACATCCCGAACAAGAAGGAAGTACTGCCCGACAACCCGGTGATTTTCTCGATGTACGTGCCAAAGGTGTTGACGTCTCGAAAGGAGTGCCAAGTGTAAGAAGGTGCTGATCAAGTAAAAGTTGATAAGCAAGCGGCGTCGAAGTGCTTCCCAAGTGTCTAGGGTGTTGCCAAGCCAAGCAAGGTAGGCATAATGCCCGACCAAAATAATAATAAAATATTGAAAGGGCGTAATACCCTAAGTCAATATTATTCTCGATAAACGAAAGAAATATTTAACAAAGAAAAGAAAGAAATGAAAGATAAAATATATATATATGAATATATATATAAAGATAAGATTATTCTTTGTTATAGAAATATATTATTTAAGTATTATGATTATACTTAAATAATAAAATAAATACGTTTCTTAAAGAAGACGAAACGTCGGGTTTTCAATATAAACTAAAGGTTTATAAATTACTATTAAAACTAAAGGTTTTAAAGTAAATAAAAGAATGAACTAAAGGTTCATCGAGATGATAAGACTAAAGGTCTTAAGCCGGATCGTGTATCCGACTAATGAATGTTATACTCGTACTATAGGTGCGAGATAGCGAAGGAAGAACTAACAGACGGTGTTGGAAGCCGATCCCATTGAAAGGTGAATACGCCCTTCTTTTACAAACTTGGTTTCAAACAAACAAACGTGTTATGTGTAAAACTTTACATGAGGCTACGTGTCTCTAAAAACATTGTAAATAAGAATATAAGCCAGCCCTCAGGCTATGGTATACGTTTGTCTGGATCCTTTCATATGTGGAACGCGGTGGGCACATCGCACCATGCTTGGTCACGACCTCCAGCCACGATGGGCCGGACCTAAGTTACGTCCGAGTGGGGATTGGCCATGTGTATATTTATGATACCTAAGTTATGTCATAAACGCTGCGGTGTTTCGCTGAGGTGACCTAGTGCAGAGACTCGAGTTTATAATGATTGTTGTTTTAACTTGATTATTCCTAAGCCAAGATGGGCCGAGGCTTACGTGGTCTCGAGGGGTAATTAAGTAAAGAAAATATTTTTGCGTCAGCATATTCACCAGCATGCGTTGCTGACGTATTTTATTTAGCATTGTGCAGGTAATCAAGATTAGATCTTGAGAGAACGAAGAGGCTCAAGTATCCGATGGCTCGGATAGTTTTATGTAAATATTAAAACTTGGTGGTTTTGTAAAACATATAAACAAGTAAAACCAAACGAGACTTTTGTCTCGTCTTTTGTATTGTAAATATTTATAATATCGATCCTTATATTTTAAAGTCTTCCGCTAATAACCATAACTCTGATTTATTTACAAATATGGTACCAACTATGGTTCATACTCCTAGGCCTAGATTGGGGGTGTGACAGGTTGGTATTAGAGCCATCGATCTTAGCGAATTGGGTATCATAAAACAATACCCAAGCTTCAATTCAAGCATATGAAATATTTATTTGTTTATTTGAATAGGGATAAGATTGGTTGGTAACCCTTTCTTTCCCTCTCTACATTCTAAGCCACCCAAAAAGATGTCGTATGAAGAACTAATGAAGTATTATGATAATGAAGCAAGAAGAGCAAGGAAGTATTATAAATTCCCCAAGGACATCATGAGCAAGGATTACTTTGAGTCATTTTTCAACTCCAACGAAGGACCTAGCCAACATCCTAATATGGAACCAAGTCCTATCTATCATTTGGATAATAAACCACATGAAGTGTACCAACCGCCAAGACACTCGAGTTATCATTCCACAAGTCTACCTATGTATCAACCATCGGAGGTACCGACATATTATCCTTCCGAAATTCCGACTTATCAACCCATGGAGACTCCACCCCATTACTCAGATCCAATATATGTGCCACTAAATCCACACCCGTCATATTAGTTTCTCGCAAACTTACCAATCAAGGAGGAACCCAAATCTCCATCTTCCGAATGGATGAAATGTCACTCCGACCAAAGGAGGTGGCATACGGGCACTTCAACCATGGATACTGCCAATTCTCAAGGGCAACCCACAAGCCCAAGATGAGGGTGATTATGCCATACGAAAAGATTCACATGTCGGCAATGATGGAAGAAGAACTGGAGGAAGAACTAGAAGAGGAAACTGATCCGAAAATGACCGAAAAGGAATCAAACGAGGAAACCGACCCTGAAGAGGAATATCCGGACAATCCAAATGAAATAACCACACCAATGGAGGAGCAACAATCAACCCCAAGCTATGGATCTGTGGACCCGTACATGCAATTCCTCCATGAACTCAAGGGAAAGGCGTCAACAAGTTTCCCACCATATCAAGGCGAGATTCCATCCATTAAAGAACAGGCCAATGAAATTCGTGAGCAAAATGAAGCAGCCGATGCATTTTTTAATTATCCCTCCGATGTGACTGCATCATCATACCCAGATCCCAAGAATCACTACGACATTGTGATGATGGGTTACCACGACCCACCTCCAAGATATGGGTATCCTACAGACATACCGCAGTCCCAAGAGGAGCATCTGGATCGAGCCTTACAAGAAACTGATGAGTTGAGAAAGAAGATTGATGTTGATGGAAAGAAGAAAAAGAAAATGGGAGACAAACTTCTTCGCAAATGCAACAAGCTCACTAAAGTTGTGAAGAAGTTTATAAAAGATTGAGAAGAGGATGACATGAGAAGAAAAAGTTTATGTGCATAAAATAGTTTGTATTATATGTGTATAATATGTACCATATGTAATAAGGATAGGATCTTATATATTGTTTTAACAATATATAAAGTATGTTGTAAAATAATATACATATCATTTATGATATGTATATGGATGTGAAATAAATAAAACTTGTATAATAATAAAAGAAATGTGTTAAATTTCAGATCAAGGAAAATAAAAGATAAAAAGATTTAAAAGAAAATGTCTTGACAAGGCGATAATCGTGAGGTTTCCCGAAAGGAAGCCGAGAAACGAGAAGCGAAAGGGAAAGGTCCCGAGAAAGCACAAGAGGATCCGATTCCCGAAAAATACATGAATCAAATACAACAAATGATCGATAAGGCTGTTAGAGAAGCATCTGAAAATAGATCCCCAAACGAAACATTCTCATTCTAAAAATCCTTCTCGAAAGTCTGTTTCCAAACCCCGATCTAGACCCTCTCGCATGGACGAAAGCATGCACGAATCAAATGCCGATGGAGGCATAAGACAAGAATTTAAGAAACTGAAAATTGGGGGATGCTCGTTCAAAGACTTTAAATATTACGGACCAAAAGAATTTTACGGCGACAAAGGAGCCATCAATACCGTACGGTGGCTCGAAGAAATGGAGACAATAGTGATCACGAGCAAGTTTACGGAGGAGGAAAGGATCCAATACTCCGCCTTGATGTTCAAAGGCGAAGCACACGAATGGTGGAACGCGTTACTCCTAATTAGGGGAAGAGAAGCAATACATAGTTTGACCTGGAATGAATTCAAGGAGTTGATGATGTCAAAATTCTATCCGATGCATGAGACAGACCAGATCCAAACCAAGTTCTTAGCTCACAAGGTTGTCGAAACAAACCTTCGTGAGTATAACACACAATTCCACGAGTATTGTCGTTTAGTGCCCCAGCTAGTCACGCCCGATTGTAGCAAAGTTACACGTTAAATATGGGGACTACCTCGCGAAATTCGTGATATGGTAAGATCTCACTTGCCACAAACTACTGATTCCGCGATGGAGTTAGCAGGATACTTATTGGGCGGAATGATCTGCAATAAGGAGGAAGATAGGAAGGTTGTACCAGCACATGACTCGAGAAAAGGTGGAGATACCCGCTTCAAGGGTAAAGGGGTTGACCAACGAAGGTCTAGCTCCAATTTCGGCGTCCCTCAATGAAAAATTTGCAAGAAGCATCATCGAGGTAGATGCAACTTCGCTACCCGAGTCTGTGAATCGTGTAATAGACCCGGCCACGCCACGACCGATCGCTGGAAAAAGAAGATGACCTGCCATAACTGCAAAGAGATGGGACATATTAGCTTCGAATTTCCTAAAAATAAACCCGCGACTGGTGGTGCGGGTGGTAGCGGTCAAAATAATGAGCCCAAGAAGGGCAATGCGAGAGTTTTTGTCCTTGACACAAAGAAAGCGGCTGACATGCCGGAAACTATAACCGGTACGTTTCTTGTTAACAACGCCTATGCTAGAGTCTTGTTTGATTCAGGAGACAATTTAAGTTTTATAGATTATAAATTTTGTAGTCTATTAAACGAACCTTTAATCAAACTTAATAAAACTCTAAGCGTCGAAACCGGTAATGGCAACATTGTTAAATCTCCGAAGCTTTAGAAAACGGAAAAATCTTGTTAGCCGGTTATGTTTTGCCTATTCAATTGTTACCCATGACTCTTGCTGGTTTTGATATTGTACTGGGTATGGATTGGTTATCCAACAACCATGCACGTATCCTTTGCAATACCAAGACTGTTGAACTCCAAGCCACTGATAAACGTACTATACGAATTAAAGGGGACAAGGACATTGGCCAAGTTAGCTTAATCTCCATGATAAAGGCTAACAAATGTTTAAATCAAGGATGCTTAGCATTCATGGCCAATGTCACCGAGGAATCAAAACCCAAGGAACTTAAAGATGTTCCCGTTGTTTCCAAATATGCCGATGTCTTTCCCGACGAACTCCCCGGCATTCCACCCGATCGTGAAGTAGAATTTAGAATTGATCTTATTCCTGGAACTACTCCGATCGCTAAATCACCATATCTCCTCGCGCCAACCGAGATGAAGGAACTGAGGAAACAACTCGACGAGCTCCTCGATAAAGGCTTTATACGACCAAGTTCATCACCGGGGGAGCGCCGATACTATTCGTAAAGAAGAAAGATGGATCCATGCGGATGTGCATTGATTACCGAGCTCTTAATAAAGTTACCATCAAAAATCTTTATCCACTTCCGCGTATCGATGACTTGTTCGATCAGCTTCAAGGTGCTAGCTATTTTCCAAGATCGATCTTCGTTCCGGCTATCACCAACTCAAGGTTCAAACTAAAGACATTCCTAAAACCGCCTTCCGAACGAGGTATGGCCATTATGAGTTCACCGTTATGCCATTTGGACTTACTAATACGCCAGCCGCATTTATGGATATGATAAACCGTATCTACAAGCCTTATTTAGATAAATTTGTAATCGTTTTCATTGACGACATACTTATTTACTCTAAATCTAAAGATGATCACGAGAATCACCTTCGAACCTTATTTGAAATCCTTAGAACCGAGAAGTTGTACGCCAAGTTCTTGAAATGCGAGTTTTGGTTACACGAAGTGCAATTTCTTGGTCACATAATAAACATTAACGGAATTCAAGTAGATCCCGCTAAAATTGAAGCTATCTCAAAGTGGGAAGTTCCAAAGTCGCCAACCGAGATCCGAAGTTTCTTGGGATTGGCCGGCTACTATCGGAGGTTCATTGAGAACTTTTCTCGAATCGCTGTTCCCCTAACTTCTTTGACTCGTAAAAACATTAAATATGAATGGGGAACAAAGCAACAAGAGGCGTTCGATATACTAAAACAAAAGCTTACCCAAGCTCCTATACTGACCTTGCTAGAAGGTATTGAAGACTTCGTAGTCTTTTGCGATGCGTCACATTCTGGTTTGGGATGTGTGTTGATGCAACGCAAGAAAGTTATAGCTTACGCCTCTCGACAACTTAAAGTGCACGAAAAGAATTACACAACTCACGATCTAGAGTTAGGCGCCATAATCTTTGCACTTAAGATATGGAGGCACTATCTCTATGGAGTAAGATTCATCGTGTACATCGATCACAAAAGTTTAAAACACATATTCAATCAAAAAGAGCTTAATATGTGCCAACGACACTGGATGGAAACTCTTAACGACTATGATTGCTAGATCGTCTATCACGAAGGTAAGGCTAACGTTGTGGCCGACGCCTTAAGTCGGAAAGAGCACGAAAAGCCAAAAAGAGTCCGAGCGTTAAGGCTAGAACTTCAAATTGATCTTATTGACCAAATCAAATCCGCGCAAACTCAAGCGATTAACGAAAACCAAATCTCCGACGAAAAACGAAACGGCACCATTGACTCGCTAGTCAAGGGTGACAATGGTATTCTAAGACTTGGCAATAGAATTTGGGTATCAAACGTTGGAGGATTGTTCGAGAAAATCTTAAACGAAGCCCATAAGTCCAAGTATATGATGCATCCCGGAAGCGACAAAATGTACCGAAATCTTAAAGCAAATTATTGGTGGAACGGAATGAAGAAGGATGTCGCTTCGCATGTGGCAAAATGTCTTACTTGTTTAAAAGTCAAGGCCGAACACCAAAGGCCTTCGGGATTGCTTCAACAACCCGAACTTCCCGTGTGGAAATGGGAGTTAATAACCATGGACTACATAACCAAACTCCCAAAGACAACTCGACAACACAATGCGATATGGGTGATTGTGGACCGTTTAACCAAGCCCGCACATTTTATACCTATTAACGAGTCGTATTCAATGGATAGATTAGCACGTCTCTATGTAAACAACATCGTTGTGTTGCATTGAGTACCGCTGTCTATATTCTCCGATCGAGACAGTCGTTTTACGTCTCACTTTTGGAAAAGCTTCCAACAAGCTCTCGGCACAAAGTTAAACCTTAGCACCGCCTATCATCCACAAACTGATGGGCAAAGCGAAAGAACAATCCAAACATTGGAAGATATGCTCTGTGCATGTGTGATAGACTTAGGAGGAAGTTGGGATGACCATCTACCTCTAATGGAATTTTCATATAACAATAGTTATCACACGAGCATTCAAACCGCACCGTTCGAGGCGTTATATGGTCGAAAATGTAGAACGCCCTTGTGTTTGTCTGAAACCAGAGATAATAAATTATCTGGACCCGAGATAGTCCAAGAAACTACCGACAAGGTTCTTCAAATTCGTGAACGACTTAAGACGGCACGTGATCGCCAAAAGAGTTACGCCAATGTCCTTCGTAAGCCGTTAGAGTTTAATGTCAGTGACAAAGTCCTTTTAAAAGTCTCGCCATGGAAAGGCGTGGTCCGATTCGGCAAGAAAGGCAAACTAAGTCCTCGATTCGTTGGACCCTTCGAGATACTCGAACGAATTGGTACTGTCGCATACCGTTTGCGACTACCCGAGGAAATGCAAGGAATACACGATGTATTTCATGTTTCGAATCTAAGAAAGTGTCTAGCCGATGAATCGCTTTCAATGCCCCTAAAAGATGTAGAAATCAATGAAAATTTAAAATTCATAGAACGTCCCATCCAAATCAAAGATTCGAAAACTAAGAAACTTAAAAGACGAACCTTGAAGATCATGAAAGTGAGATGGGATTCCCGAAGAGGACCCGAGTATACGTGGGAACTCGAGTCCGAAATGAGAAGGAACTATCCCAACTTATTCTCGTAAGCAATCTCTAGGACGAGATTTATTTCAAGGTGGGGAGGATGTAACATCACGTAAATTTCGGGCCGAAAATGTCAAGTTTCCAAAGTCAAGGGACCAATTCTGCCAATTTCCAAACTCCAGGGACTAAAATGTAAATTATGTTTACGCTACAGGGTCAAGAAAGACACCTATCGCGTACCGCGATGGGGTGTCTGATACGGATTGACACGTGTGCCACGTGGCACACGGTGGCAGCATCTGCTGCCACGTGTTGACACGTGTGGCGGCGCCTGCCACGTGTTGACACGTGGCAGGTCTAGGGATCTGACTCGCCAGGCCTAGGTCGCGGTACGCGACGGGCCAGCCCAGAGACCCATCGCGTACCACGATGGGGTCCAAGATCAGCCCTATAAATAGGGGTTACGAGTTCATGCCATTCTCACCTCAAAAATCACACACATACTCTCTCTCTAGACTCTCACACTACCTCGTAAAGCGTGCCCTTGATCCGTCTTGATAAACATGCCCCGAGCCTCGTTTTCCGTGCCCGTTACCTCGATATACATGCCACACCCCGACATCCCGAACAAGAAGGAAGTACTGCCCAACGACCCGGTGATTTTCTCGATGTACGTGCCAAAGGTCGTGACGTCTCGAAAGGCGTGCCAAGTGTAAGAAGGTGCTGATCAAGTAAAAGTTGATAAGCAAGCGGCGTCGAAGTGCTTCCCAAGTGTCTAGGGTGTTGCCAAGCCAAGCAAGGTATGCATAATGCCCGACCAAAATAATAATAAAATATTGAAAGGGCTTAATACCCTAAGTCAATATTATTCTCGATAAACGAAAGAAATATTTAACAAAGAAAAGAAAGAAATGAAAGATAAAAAATATATATATATGAATATATATAAAGATAAGATTATTCTTTGTTATAGAAATATATTATTTAAGTATTATGAATATACTTAAATAATAAAAGAAATACGTTTCTTAAAGAAGACGAAACGTCGGGTTTTCAATATAAACTAAAGGTTTCTAAATTACTATTAAAACTAAAGGTTTTAAAGTAAATAAAAGAATGAACTAAAGGTTCATCGAGATGATAAGACTAAAGGTCTTAAGCCGGATCGTGTATCCGACTAATGAATGTTATACTCGTACTATAGGTGCGAGATAGCGAAGGAAGAACTAACGGACGGTGTTGGAAGCCGATCCCATTGAAAGGTGAATACGCCCTTCTTTTACAAACTTGGTTTCAAACAAACAAACGTGTTTTGTGTAAAACTTTACATGAGGCTACGTGTCTCTAAAAACATTGTAAATAAGAGTATAAGCCAGCCCTCAGGCTATGGTATACGTTTGTCTGGATCCTTTCATATGTGGAACGCGGTGGGCACATCGCACCACGCTTGGTCACGACCTCCAGCCACGATGGGCAGGACCTAAGTTACGTCCGAGTGGGGAGTGGCCATGTGTATATTTATGGTACCTAAGTTATGTCATAAACGCTGCGGTGTTTCGCTGAGGTGACCTAGTGCAGAGACTCGAGTTTATAATGATTGTTGTTTTAACTTGATTATTCCTAAGCCAAGATGGGCCGAGGCTTACGTGATCTCGAGGGGTAATTAAGTAAAGAAAATATTTTTGCGTCAGCATATTCACCAGCATGCGTTGCTGACGTATTTTATTTAGCATTGTGCAGGTAATCAAGATTAGATCTTGAGAGAATGAAGAGGCTCAAGTATCCGATGGCTCGGATAGTTTTATGTAAATATTAAAACTTGGTGGTTTTGTAAAACATATAAACAAGTAAAACCAAACGAGACTTTTGTCTCGTCTTTTGTATTGTAAATATTTATAATATCGATCCTTATATTTTTAAAGTCTTCCGCTAATAACCATAACTCTGATTTATTTACAAATATGGTACCAACTATGGTTCATACTCCTAGGCCTAGATTGGGGGTGTGACAGGTTGGTATTAGAGCCATCGATCTTAGCGAATTGGGTATCATAAAACAATACCCAAGCTTAGATTCAAGCATAGGAAATATTTATTTGTTTATTTGAATAGGGATAAGATTGGTTGGTAACCCTTTCTTTCCCTCTCTACATTCTAAGCCACCCAAAAAGATGTCGTATGAAGAACTAATGAAGTATTATGATAATGAAGCAAGAAGAGCAAGGAAGTACTATAAATTCCCCAAGGACATCATGAGCAAGGATTACTTTGAGTCATTTTTCAACTCCAACGAAGGACCTAGCCAACATCCTAACATGGAACCAAGTCCTATCTATCATTTGGATAATACACCACATGAAGTGTACCAACCGCCAAGACACTCGAGTTATCATTCCACAAGTCTACCTATGTATCAACCATCGGAGGTACCGACATATTATCCTTCCGAAATTCCGACTTATCAACCCATGGAGACTCCACCCCATTACTCAGATCCAATATATGTGCCACTAAATCCACACCCGTCATATTATTTTCTCGCAAACTTACCAATCAAGGAGGAACCCAAATCTCCATCTTCCGAATGGATGAAATGTCACTCCGACCAAAGGAGGTGGCATACCGGCACTTCAACCATGGATACTGCCAATTCTCAAGGGCAATCCCACAAGCCCAAGATGAGGGTGATTATGCCATACGAAAAGATTCACATGTCGGCAATGATGGAAGAAGAACTGGAGGAAGAACTAGAAGAGGAAACTGATCCGAAAATGACCGAAAAGGAATCAAACGAGGAAACCGACCCTGAAGAGGAATATCCAGACAATCCAAATGAAATAATCACACCAATGGAGGAGCAACAATCAACCCCAAGCTATGGATCTGTGGACCCGTACATGCAATTCCTCCATGAACTCAAGGGAAAGGCGTCAACAAGTTTCCCACCATATCAAGGCGAGATTCCATCCATTAAAGAACAGGCCAATGAAATTCGTGAGCAAAATGAAGCAGCCGATACATTTTTAATTATCCCTCCGATGTGACTGCATCATCATACCCAGATCCCAAGAATCACTACGACATTGTGATGATGGGTTTCCGCGACCCACCTCCAAGATATGGGTATCCTACCGACATACCGCAGTCCCAGGAGAAGCATCTGGATCGAGCCTTACAAGAAACTGATGAGTTGAGAAAGAAGATTGAAGTTGATGGAAAGAAGAAAAAGAAAATGGGAGAAATCAAACCAAAGTTATAAAATTTGAGAAATCTCATTTCATAAATTGGATTTAATCAAATAACCAAAAGGATATAATTAATTTATCGAAACCCATGTTTTTACCAACGATTCTCCTATGAATGTTTTAATTTTGTGTTGCATTCGATACATCGATACCCATGTTGATGAATATCGATTGAAACACATGTAAAGAAAAAATCAAACAAACCTTATAGTTCTAACGTAACAGACGAAATCAAAAGTAGACGAATATCGTTAGTTGAATATGTATAGTTTAATTGCATTTATACTTTGAATTAGGGTATAATCATTATAGAATTACGGTTAATGATTACATATGAATATGTATATTCCAATAGAATCTGTAAATTGAATATGCATAATGGAATCGTTTAAATTGAATATGTATAGTCCAATCAGATTACATCAGAATACGATTAACGATCACCATCATAGAATTAGCGTTGAGAGTTACATGTCAATTCTGATTGTCATCAAAGAATTAGAGTTAAGGATTACCTTTAAAGTTGAAGACATCGATTACAAGTGAATTATGATTGAGATGAAGATCGACCAATGGGAATTGTTAGTGCACGGTTTTGCGTCTAGAGTCTTTGTATTTATCGTTAATGTTTTATTTATCAATTAATGTAATATTTAATGTTTATTATTAACTAGTTCGTTAAGGTTAAGTCTAGTTCGCTAGGGATGTTAGCGAACTAAGACTAGTTCGTTAAGGTTAAGTCTAGTTCGCTAGGGATGTTAGCGAACTAAGACATTATAATGTATTCCCTCCTGATTCGTTAGGGGATGTTAACGAATCAGGGGGTGGTTCGTTATGTTAAATTATGTAACGAAGGGGAAGCTGGTTCGCTAGGGGATGTTAGCGAACCAGGTCGCCTTCTATATATAGTGAACTACTGTTCACTTTAATGTAAGTTTTGAAAAAAGTTTTTGGGAAGTTTTGCTGTCCAGATCTCTCTCAAGCTTCACCTTAATATTATACTACTAATCTATTGATAATATATATACATATATATATACAACACTGAATCGGTGTTAATTGTGAGCTAGATCTAGTACTAATCGGATATTCACAGATCTGAGATCTGTTATTGTTATTGATTGGTATTCCGGGATCAAACAAGTGGTATCAGAGCTGTTGGTGCTCTTTACACTTGATTTGGTGTTTTAATTGTTATGTTTATTAAGTTTTTCGGTTTTTGTTTGGTTTTTGAATCAATTTGTGTTTATTTTGGTTGAATTATGAAAGATTTGGATGGAATTCGTGTATGTAAAAGTATTGGATAAGTGTGGATTAAAGGAATTGAGGTGTGGATTGGTTTTGTGTGGTTTGGTTTTGGTTTTGGTTTAAGTCCGAAACAGGGTGTTTGTTTTTGGTCAAATTGATTTGGCTTAAGGTGTTAATCGGTTACAAAGTTATGTGTATTGGATTCGGATTTGGTTTACGAGTGTATTGGTAGGTTATTTGTGCGTTTTGGTTGAGAAACAAGATAGTATTACGGATTTGGTAAATCTGGTTTTCTGGGTTGATCTTCATAAATTCAGGAAAAATAGTTTGAAGATTTGAAGATTTGAAGATTTGATGATGAACATAATTCGTTATTATCCTTTTGATGATTCGTTATCTGTTTACTCGTGATTCGTTATCAGATTGGTTACTTCGCTACCTTGTTCGTTAGCCAGTTTGTGTGAGTTATTGGTTCGTGTAATCTAGTTCGCTAACTAGATTAACCGATTCGTGTGACACGTGTTCTTCTTGGGATTTGTGTCATAACAACCTTTGCCACGTGGCATAAGGTGTCAGAGTTTGTTACAAACGGTTGTAACAACCTGATTCGCTATAGTGTGATTCGCTAATCAACTGTAGCTGATTCGTTATATTAATTCGCTAAGCATTTCTTAGTGATTCGTTACTGATTATCTTTGTGCTTCGCTAAACTAATCCTTTGTGATTCATTTGGTCAATTCGTTAAGTTGACTTGTGATTCGCTAAGTTGACTTGTGATTCGCTAAACTTTCATCTCTTTCGTTATCTGTTTCGCCATTTGGGTGATTCGTTAACCTTATTTATGTTTCGTTAAGTTGACTTTTGATTCGTTAAAATACTCACCTCATTCGTTAAGGTACTTCGTTGCTGATCAGTCTTAACTTCGTTAAGGATTGATTCGCTATAATTATTCACAGTTCGCTACAACTGTTCACAGTTCGCTATAACTGTTCACTGATTCGTTAAGCTATTTCATTATTTGATTCGTTAAACACTTAAATGTTTCAAAAATGGCCGGTATGTATGCATTAGCGTCTCAAAACATGTTGATGCAACAGATGTTGCAACTTGATACCGAGATAGGTTCACATTCAAAATGTCCAAGATTGATGAAGTTCAGTGACTTTGCCAAGTGGGAACCTCGGTTTCGTGCACATTTGGGATCTGTTCATCCTGACTGCTCATATTGTCTTGATGAAGTTTATGTTGCACCAATGATTGGTGATGATACTAGTGGATATACTCCTAAAGCTATTTCTCAATACTCACAAGAAGAGAAGAAAGTTTTAGAAATCGAGATAAAAGCATATTCTACTTTGACTATGGCATTACCAGAAAATATCTTTCATCAAGTTGGTAGTATCAAGAGATGTGCGTCTTTATTTCAACATCTGCGTATGAGAAGCATGGGAAACACAGCTGAGAGTAAGAAAGTGATGCTCAAGTTTCAGTTTCGAAACTTTAATTTATTGAAAGGAGAAACAGTTGAAGAGATGACTACAAGATTTAGTCATTTAATTGCTGAAATGGACAAGATGAAAATGGAAATTTCTGAAAGAGATAAAATTGACACTATTAAAAGTGTGCTTCCAAGTTCCTACTCAACATTTCTAATGGTTTTGAAAGAGAATGATTATTTTCTGAATGAAGAGTTGACGGCACTTGAATTTCTACAAAAGATCGAAGCTAGAGAATATGATCTTAAGTGTCAAAAATCCTCCAAAGAAAATCAAGATCCAGCTTTCTATAGTGGAAGTATGCCTCTTAGTTCAACAATCTCTCCAATCACTGCTTTTCTTACTCATGCGGCAAGTGAAAAAGAAATAACTATGTTTAATGATCCAAAAGTTTGTTTTTACTCTGCTGGTAATTCGGGAGGTTCTGAAAATTCAACTAATACCAATCCATTTGCTACACCACCTGGTGTTAATATGAAGGAAGCTGTGCAAAACTTTGCTTTTCTGACGGCTTTTATGTCTTCATATGAAAACTTAGTGAGTAGTAAAATTGCCACAAGTGATTTAACAGATGAGGACTATGATCAGATAGATCCAGATGATCTAGAAATCATGGATTTGAAATGGAATATGGCTATGATCGTTCGTAAAGTTAAAAGATTCATGCAGAGAACTGGAAAAGATCTTCCAGCTTTAAACAAGAAGTTGGGTTTTGACAAATTAAAAGTAAAGTGTTATAATTGTCAAGAATTTGGGCATTTCGCAAAGGAATGTGACAAACCAAGGAAAGAATACACTGGACCTCGTGGTCAAAGTCAAAATGCTTCTACACCACGAGGAAGTGATGCTGAAAAGAAACCATCTTCTTCTACAACACAAGCAATGTTAGCAGATGGAACTGATTGGTCACAACGGTTACTATGCAATGATGTTCAAGCAAATTTGGCTATGTTTGGGTTACATAAAGATTGTCAAGATGCTACTGGTAGTGAGATGTCTTCCGATAATGATTCTGGATCTGATTCTGACGACTCTTGCGACAAGCCTTCTGAATCAATGTTTGCTTGCATGGCCAAGATCAATGTGGTTAGTAACTCTATTTCTGCTACTTCATTTGTTAAAGCATCATGTGTTGACTGTGAATCTAACAAATCTAAGTTAGAAGCATTGAAAAATCAAAATGATAATCTTATAAGAGAAATTGCTTCTATTAAGGATACTTATCGACAATCTCTTGAATCTCAAAGGAGATCTCGAGAAAAGATTGAAGCATTGTCGACAAGTAACCACGATCTCAAAGCCGAGTTATCTGTGAAAATGACCACTAATGACCAAAATTTTAGGAAATTTTGAAACATCGTTCTAAGATAACTGAGCTTGAGAATGAGGTTCTTGAATTGAAGAACAAATTGGGAAAATTTAGGAATTCATCTTTTCTGTTGAATGAAATTATTGAAGTATCTGGAAAACAAAAAGATTCTAAGAAATGTATTGGTTTTGTTGAAATTCCACCACCTTTTCATAATGATTATAAAATTAATCCTTTTGCAAGAAAAAAAGAGGATTTGATTCAAAAAGAATATGTGATTTCTGAAAAACCTAAATTGGTTAAACCTGAAATTGTCAAACCCCAAGTTGCTCCTCAAAAACCTCATGTGGAAAGTAAAAAGGTCTTTGTTGAAAATGTTGATAACGTGATTATTGAAGATGTGTTTGAACCTGAGATAATACACAAGAATAAGAACATTCCTATTTCTAATCATATTCTTTGCGAACCTCAAGAGTTTGAGGAAGCTGTGTATGGTTCATTCAAATCTCAAATGAACAAGGAAGAAACTGTGAAAACCAAACCAGTGAGGACAAAGGAGTTAGTTAAACCAAAGATTTCTGACGAGGACTTAATGCGTTTCATTAATCCTCCAAGTTCTAAGTCTTCTTCGGCTAGAGTTTTTAAGTTAAAAGGAATGGATACGATGTTCACTGAAAAAGATATTCCAATAAGTATTATCAAACCTGAACTTATTGAGAGTGTTTTTGTCAATGAAACTTCAAAAATTCAAGAACTTGAACGTGTGTATGCTCAAACAATAACATCAGTTCAATCTGATCCATTGACTAAGGCAAAACAATTTTTAAAACAAGCTAAGAAGATTAACTTTGTGAAGTCAACTGGGACAGATACACTAAAAAGTTTTTTGAACTGTTCTAATTTAGATTTTTATTTAAAGAAGAAATCTGAATTATCTGATGAGTTTGCTAAGAGCATGACTAAAAATGTGAGTCATCATCAACCATCTGCATCATTTATTCTAATTACTTCTAAACATCATCATGTAGACATGCGAACTTGTTTTTTTATGCGGTCAACAAGGTCATGTTGTGAGGAATTGTAGTCAGCAGAACAATCAGAATCTTCATCCTTTTATCAAGGACAAATCTAAGCCAATTCCATTGGTCAAGGAGATCCTAAAACGACCTGTGTCGTATGCTGATGATACTCATATTTTGTTCTCTGATGTGAATCCTCGGAAGGTTCTTCATGTCAATGAGACACACGATCAAGTGAAACCAAAATTCATTCCAACTGAACCTATATGTCAAAACAAGAATTCAAACATTGTTCAGGCAGCTTACTTAAGACGAAAGTCTAGGAAGCCGGTAACTTATTCACAAGTGGTTGAACAACAATTGAAATCTGTTAAAGTTAATGATCAAAGAGAAAACCAAAAGGTGCCCAAGACTGAGGCCTGGGCTGCCTTTTTGAACTAATCACTTTTGTTTGTGTGTAGGGTTCATCCAAGACCATTTCTGGTGAAAACTGGATCATGAATAGCGGATGTTCTCGTCATATCACTGGCAATCTCGACCTATTAACCAACGTAAGAAATATTCAAGGGGGTTATGTAGCGTTTGCTGGGAATTCTGGGGGCATGATCACAGAAGAGGGTGAAGTTTCAAATGGTCACATTACGTTTGAGAAAGTGAATTATTGCGACAAATTTGATCATAATTTATTGAGTGTATCGCAGATTTGTGATAAAAAATACACTACGATATTTACTGACAAAGAATGTCTTATCTTGAAACCGGGTTATGTTATCCCCGAGGACATGGTTGTCATGCGATCACCACGATCAAATGATATTTATGTCTTAAATATGAGATCTAAGGTATCCACATCGATCGAAACATGTTTTGTCTCAAAAGCAACCGAGAAAGACTCGATTCTATGGCATCGTAGAATGGGTCACATACATGTCAGAAAGATGAATTATTTAATGGCAAATGACTTAGTTGAGGGTGTCTCGTTAAGGAATTTTAAGTTATCTGATCACTGCGTTGCATGCAAAAAGGGCAAGCAGAAGAAGAAGACACATCCCTCTAAGTTATTGAATTCCATTGATACTCCTCTTGAACGTCTTCATATGGATTTGTTTGGTCCAGTGAATCGTGCGAGTATTTCTGGAGACTGGTATTGTCTTGTAGTGACAGATGATTATTCAAGATATTCATGGGTGTTATTTATGAGTTCAAAAGATCAAACACCGGTTTTGGTACAAAATCTTATTACTAAGATCGAATCACTGTATAAACAAAAGGTGAGGAGAATCCGTAGTGATAATGGTACTGAATTTAAAAACACTATATTGGATTTCTTTCGTATTCAAAAGGGAATTCATCGAGAATATAGTGCAACCTATGTACCTCAACAAAATGGTGTTGCTGAAAGGAAAAATAGAACTCTGATTGAAGCTGCACGCACAATGCTCGCTGATTCAAAGCTTCATGTCCAATTTTGGAATGAGGCACTGAATACAGCTTGTTATACGCTTAATCGAGTTCTAACAGTGAAACGACTCAAGAAGACAAGCTACGAGATCTTAAATAATAGAAAACCTAATTTAAAGTACCTGGAACCATTTGGGTGTCCGTGTACAATGTTGAAGAAGGATTCGGGTAAATTTGAGGAAAAAGCTATCGAAGGGTATTTCTTGGGATATGCATCTCCAAAGAAAAGGGTTTTTAATTTCACATCTGGTTGTGTTGAAGAATGGTACCATGTGGACTGTCAAAAGTACACAACTCCTCCTCAAGGGAAAGGTCCAGACTGGATGTTTGACTACGATAGTTTATTTAATTCTTTTACTCCTTCGACTGAACACATCGATGAAGATCTGGTTCGAGCATACTTTGAAGATCATTTGACCATTCCAAGATCTTCAAGTTCTAATGAAGTTGAAGCTCAACCAGATGCTCCAACTGAAGAATCTCAAGTTGTTTCTCCAGTTGCTATTGATAATGTTTCTACTTCTTCTGATGATGATCAAGCTGAAATTCAAGTTATTGATCTTGACACTGATAATGTTTCATCTCCCGAGTTGGGTGAACATTACACTAACTTATTTGATAATGTTGTTGTTCCTGAGAATCCCACTCTTCGGATTCATGGATATCATCCACAGGAAAATATCATTGGAGAACTTGATGTGGGCGTTCGTACACGTCATCAAGTTGCTTCGTCAAGTGATAATAACATATTGTGTGCTTACACTAACTTACATTCTTCGGGAATTGTGAATATTGCTAAATTCAATTGCTTTCTATCTCAAGTTGAGCCAATGACAGCTCGTAAGGCACTTGAAGATCCTTCTTGGGTAGAAGCTATGCAAGAAGAATTTCAGCAGTTTGCACGTTTGGGTGTTTGGGATTTAATAGACAAACCTGCTAGAGTCAAGAAAGCCATTCCGACTAAGTGGGTATTTAAGTGTAAGAAGGATGATCGAGGGGTGATTGTCAGAAACAAAGCACGTCTAGTGGTGCAAGGTTTTCATCAGCAAGAGGGTATTGATTACACAGAGGTATATGCTCCAGTTGCAATATTAGAGTCGATTCGAATCTTCCTGGCTTATGCAGCTTATAATAATATCAAGGTCTATCAAATGGATGTTAAAAGTGCTTTTCTCAATGGTGAATTACACGAGGAAGTGTTTGTCCAACAACCACCTGGTTTTGAAGATCCTGATTATCCAGACCGTGTTTACCGATTAAACAAGGCCCTATATGGTCTACATCAAGCCTCGAGAGCTTGGTATGGCACGCCATCTGACTGATAATGGCTTCAAACGAGGAACTGTTGACTGCACTTTATTTCATAAAACTTTTGGTGACGATCTTCTTCTAGTCTAGATTTATGTTGACGATATTATTTTTGGGTCTACAAACGACACATTGTGTAAGGAGTTCGAGAAGTCCATGCAAACAAAGTTCGAGATGAGCTTGATGGGAGAGATGAATTTCTTTTCAGGGTTGCAGGTTCACCAGTCTGCTCATGGAATTTTTATTCACCAGACTAAATATGTGAATGACGTCTTGAGCCGATTCAAGATTTTTGCCGGAAAAATCCCTTCAACTCCTCTTCCAGTAGGGCACAATTTATCACCGGATGAATTGGAGGATTCCGTTGATCCTACCCTCTATCGTGCCATGATTGGTTCTTTAATGTATTTAACGGCTTCTCGCCCTGATATTATGTTTGCTGTTTGTCTTTGTGTTAGGTATCAAGAAAGTCCACGAGTGACTCACCTAGCTGCAGTCAAGAGAATTCTTCAGTATTTGAGGGGAAATTCAGACATCGGGTTGTGGTACCCCAAGGATGATACTTTCGTTCTTACTGCTTACTCAGACTCAGATTATGGAGGACGCAAGATCAACTTCAAATCAACGACTGCAGGATGTCAATTTTTAGGAAACCGGCTTGTTTCCTGGCAGTGTAAGAAGCAGAAACGGTCTCCACTTCAACCACCGAAGCTGAGTATGCTGCAGCCTCGAGTTTCTGTTCCCAGTTTTTGTGGATACAACAACATCTTCGCGACTACGGTTTGAAGTTTCTTACTACTCTTATTTTGATTGATAATTCTGTTGCTATTAGTATCACCAAGAATCCCGTACAACATTCTAAAACGAAACATATCGAAATTCGATATCATTTTATACGGGATTGCTATGAAAAGAAATTAATCGATCTTGAGAAAGTACATACTGATTTTCAGAAAGCCGATCTGTTTACTAAAGCTTTTGACAAAGCGCGTTTTAAATTTTTGCTTGATTTAAACGGATTGAAGACCCTCGCTGATATCCTTAAACAAGGATGACTATTTTTATTTTCTGTCATATCTTTCTTTTAAAATTTATTTTGGTTTTAGGGGGTGAAAATCTAGAAAATACAAAAAGAGTGTGTTTTCGTTTGTTTAGATAAAATCCAAAAACATTAAAAAAATTCCAAAATTTAAAAATATTGTTATTTTTGTTCTTTAATGTTTTTCTCTTCAAATATTTAGAAAAACCAAAAACATTTTAAAATTTTGAAAACAAAAAAAAATTTGACTAATGTTTTGTACAGAAAAATCCGAAAATCCAAAAAGATTGTGAAAGTGATTTTGTTTATAAAATTTTTTTTTGAAAAAAAAAATTTGTGTTTTTAAAGTTTGTACAAAGAAAAACCAAAAAGATTTTTGCAGACGTTTTTAGATTATTTTCTCGCTGAAAATTACGTCGGTTATTTAAGTTTGTGAAGCATGCTTGCATGTCTTGGTCCTATGATTCACTTGTGAATTGATGGTTAGCCATTTATTTATAAACTTAAGTTAACTGGGGCGATTAAATTTATCTTTTCTTTATTTTATGCTCCTCAAAATTTTGAGTTTTTGAAGCAAAAAGAGAACGTGATAGTACATTGATTACCTTGACCCCAAATTCAACAAAAAGTAAGCTTAAAAGACTGTATGCTTAATTGCGTTGGTGCATTGGTAGGTCTTAAAACAACCCAGTAGAGTAAAGTATGTGATATAAACATAAAGAAACGCCAAATTGAAAGGGGTGTTAGTCTCTAGCAAAAGTCTCGGTGAGGATGGCAGAAATGTAATAACCAGTCATACTCAAGCCTTATATTTGTTGATCACCCAAAAATAAAACAAAGCAAATAACAAGCGTTAAGATTTTGGATACTGTGAGTCTTTATGCGGCTTAACCATCTGGGTATTCATGAGCATGAATATTTCACTCGCCTTCTAGAGCAAACCCAAAGTCATTAAACTTGATCACCGCTGTACTTCGTACAATTTAAATTACTGACTTGATCAATATCCGCTGTTAGTCATACAATTGTTCCTCCCTTGCGTGCGTCTTAATACCATTAAGAAACGGACCCCAGGTGATACAATGTATGTAAGCCGACAGATGGACTCGTGCATACTCACTCACAGTAAAGGAAACTTGATGCATTGCTCAAAATTTCAAAATAGGTATCAAAATTTTGATCAACAATATAATGGTTTAAGTCAAGTTGGGGTGATTTGGCAAAAAATCAAATTAAGCTTGAACCGAGATTAGAGGCTGATAGTTTCTGATATTCTGTGATTTAATTGAACTATTTAATCATATCACAAAAATACTTGAATGTGTGTTATTAGATTTATGTGGATAAAAATACCAATGACCGACTTATCGCCAGTCATAATATCGCTGAAATATAAAACTGTGATGGAAGGGCAATTTGATCAATATGATTATCTGCTCAAACTCATCAAAAATACAAAAATATGTACTGTTTTTGATAAAATCATTAAAAAACACAAAAAGATTGTCTATTTTTTTTGGAAATACATTCTTTAAATTTTTGCAAAATACCAAAAATATTTTCGTCTTCTTTGTACAAAATACTTAAATAATTTTAAGTTATGTTTCGGAAATCTAAAACATTCTTAACGTATTTGGTTGTCGGGATAAAAGGGTTTCTCGATAACCTAATTTATTTATTTATTTAATTCTTTAATTATTTCATTTAATTAATTCATTTAATTACTTAATTTAAAATTAAATAAAAGAGTTTATTTCGTTAAAATCCAATTCTTTATTTATGGATAACGAACTAGGTGATTCTTTAGCGAACTAGCTTCTGGTTCGCTAACCTAATTCGCTTCCGCACTCTGTAACGAATCATCCCTTCGTTATGTATATTTAACGAATTGCGTCACGAATCAAGACTTGATTCGCTACTTTAATTTAACGAATCAAGTAGCGATTCGCCAACATAAGGTAACGAATTGAGTTAACGAATGGACCAATTCGTTAACTTTAATTTAAACGAATCGTCTGATTCGTCCAAGCAGTACCTTGGGTTGCGTGCTATGTTATATAAGACAAGAAAACGAACAGGCGTTCACTGTTCACCTTCTTCCTTCATCTTTAAGAAACCCTGTTCAAATTTTCTCTGAAATCTCGACTTTCTTGTTTGGATATTTCAAAGATATATTTGGGTATCTAAGGTATAGCCGATCCTGGCGATATAATTTTCGTCAAAAATGGCTAAGAGTTGTTAGTTAAATTATAAACTTTTAAGAGTTTAAGGGTTTCCAAAGTTTTGAAACCTATTTGTGTGTAATTTATGTTAATAACTGTATGTTTTTGATGTCATTGTGATCGGAATCATATTCCGATACCCTTGGTGGGCTTCATTCATGTTTTGATTGTTGTTTGTTGGGTTAATTATTGTTTCATGTTATTGGTGTTTATTGTGGGTTCGTCTAACCTATGTACTTAGAGATTTTGAGTCTTAATCTCATTCGTCTTCGATTATGTATGTAATTCCGAGTACAACGAGCTCATTATTGTGATGATTCGACGATAGTTATGGCCTAATCGTCCCCAGGTTCATATTGTTGACTATCTGTGTTCATCCTAATTTTGACCTTGACTTTGTGAAGTCAAAGAACAAGTCTTAATTATGACCATTCGTTAGTCTTAGCGAATTAGAACTGTTTCGTGTCCAATTCGTTAAGATTTTACACGAACTAGCTAAGCGAATAAGATGTTACACGAATCAGATTTGAATTCGCTTAAAATATAACGAACTAGCGTGTAGTTCGTTAAAATTAAATAGTAATTCGCTATGTTCAGTTCGTTAAAACATTTACTTGATAGCGAATCGCCTGAATCGTTATCTTATTATAACGAATCAGTGTGATTCCCAACGAGTGACAATTTTAAAAAAATTAAAAAAAATTTAATTAATTAATCTAAATTAATTATACAGTTAATTTATTCTGATATCTATTCTCATATTCGGTTTTATTTATACAGTAAAACATGGCTGATCAAGAACAACAAAATCAACTGCCACAGGAACAACCTCCACAAGGACAACCACAACAACAAGATCAACAAGCTGAAGTGATCTTATTGCCGTTCGATAAGAAGCACAACATTTGTGCTTATGTTGATCATGATGTGACTGATTTGAGAACGTTTGGAGCTATGTTGACTTTCTTACGACGTTCAAAGATACACTTTGCAATCACTGCTAAACCTAAAGTGTATCTTAGCATAATTAGGCAGTTTTGGACCACGGCGGAATATGTTGAGGAAGATAATTGTGTTCGAGCTACAATTAATCAGATTCCAATTACGATTGATGTTGAGGTCATTCGTCGGGTACTTCAATTTGACGATAGTGATGATAACCCGAGTGAATTTGACAGGACATTGGTTAGGGGTTTATTCACACGCTTGAATTATGGAGGTGATATTCGTAAATCTATGTTGAACAAGAATGGGTTGTGTCCACCATACAAGTATCTGCTACATGTTTTACTTCATTGTATGAGTGGGCGTCGCGGTGGTTTTGATGAGTGTAGACTAAGTTTGCAATCGGCATTTGTTGCTCTAATCCTGAACAAGCCTTTCAACTACTCAGAACTCATCTTTGATCATCTGAAAGAGCAAGTTCAGCAAACTCTACCGTCAAAGAAGTTCTTGATGTACCCTCGCTTTTTACATTTAATTATTCAGGATTTGATTCCGAACTTGGTGATTGATCGATCGTTGGTGAACGATGTTCTTGATATGGGACATATGAAAGCTGAAACGGTGCATCGTATGTTAATCTATAGAAAAGAAAAGCCACAGGATAAACGGATGATTGGTCATATAATCAATCCGGATTACGTATGTCCTCCTAATGAGCGCTGGATCCACGATGATTCGGATTCCGAGAGTGAAGGTGGGAATAATGATGGTGGAGATGATGATGGTGACAATGATGATGGTGATGGTGATGGTGGAGCTGGTGAACGAGCTCTTAAAGAACAACAGGATGCAGTCGATGCTGCTCTAGCTGCCACCATGAAAGCACAGCTGGAAAGAAAAAGAAAGGGAAAAGATGTGGCTACTGGTGAACCATCAAAGAAGCCCCGTGTGTCTGCTGGGGCTGGGGTAATCATTGGAACCCCACCACCACGTCAATCTACTACTCAAAGCTCGGCGGTGCCGCTAACTACTAGCACTCCGATGCTTACCTTGACAACGACGTTGGTGTCACATGAGAGGCTCAGTCTAATTCCTCAAATGGCGTTGACCGAGATACCGAGGCCTTCTGCTGCATTGTCTACAGTATCTCCTATCACATCAATGAGACCTCCTCCTCCGCCAACAACTACTCTTCCTCCACCTCCGCCTAGTGATGTCTCTTTCATGAGAATTACTCGGCCTCAAGGACCTGTTCAACCTGTTCATCCATTTGTATACAACTTGCCACCAGGTCGTCAAACTGAAATGCTGCTAAATCTGCGACATCTATATGAAAATCAAATGGCAGCTGACTGTCAAACTCAAGAAAGACTCATGGAGAATCAACGACGAATGATGAGTTACATTTCTTTCTGTCAGAAGGAGACTAAATTGTTGCGTACAATTGTTGAGTCTCAGGGGGTGAAATTAAATGAACAAGAAGAGTTGATCTTACAATTAACATGTAAAGAAGATGCCCTCAAGAAACTTAAGAATGACGATGATGATCCTGACGAATCTGATGCAGGAGGTGAGCCTAAACAATCGCATGGTTCATCCTCTGGTGCTAGTGTTAGTGGCGGTGAGGATTCGAGCAAGCAGATAATTACCTATCAAGATCCAACAGCTGCCAAGTCAATTGAAATGATTGCAGCTAACACAGTGATTTTTGTTGATGGATCAGGGGTGGTTCGTAGTGTGGTAAACAGAGATGAGATAGAGGTTGGTGAGTTTGTGGTTAGATCCTTGACACGGGAGCAGATTTCGATTCTGCATGGGCTGAATGACGATCAGTTGACTGCTTTAGAGACTGAGCCCGATGTCGACGTGATCACTGAGGAAGAATTGGAAGTTGATCCGTTGTGTATGGATACTGATTTTATTTATGAGGATGAAGAGATTGAGATGGAGGATGTGACAGCTGAAGAGTACCCGGACTTGTATCAACACGCAAACGTTGATCAAGGTGCTCCGTATTTCATGAAGATGTAATTAAAGAGACTGAGGATGAACTGGAAAAGGTTGTGCAGCGAACAGTTCCTTCACTCAAAGAAGTGACTGATGATGAAGTAGAAAGATGGTTCAAACGTCATAAAATGGGTAAAATTATCAGTGCTTATCGTTATGTAGATCAAGAAAGAAAAGATACTGCTGCTGCTTGGATTGAGACTAATCAGGTGACTACCTTCAAGACTGTTTCAAAGGTATACGGTGATATTGTTTCATGGGCTTATGACTCTGACCTTAAAGTATGTATAGTCAAGTGGGAAAAGGGTGTCCAGTATTATGAGAGGATAATGGATGTTTTAACTCTACCGCGTTGGGATGTACGTACCCTCGCGAGACGTCCATTTATCAATCGTGGGGGTCACTGAACGGTTGAGTGGTTTCATCAACACTTACTGTTCGAGGTCAATCATGGCTTCAAATTCTTCAAGCCCCAGGTCCCAAGATGTAAGCGCATTGATGAGATTGATCCAAGGACCGGCTGGAAGAAACTTGTCTTGAAAGTGAAGCCGCCAAAGATAATGAAAAAGGTTCCTGTGAAGGCAATGCCACAAGATATTTATCTGTCTTTCAATCGTTGGTACTATGACAATCGTACTGACGAGGCCGTTATTGTTCGTGGTCGAGGACTGCAGACTGAGCTCATCAAGATAATCGACCCGATGTGGTTGGTTAATTTATCAGAGACAGACAACGACGTGCTACACAGGAAGCAGATTTTGTTTGAACGCCAAGAAGATTACGACCTGGCTATGCAATTCCAACGAGTGGTTCGTGTGTGTCACGAACATGGAATTCATAGTTGCAGAGACTGCCAGTCCAAGCGCTTCAAATAAGTTAAACACAAAGAGCTCAAGACGAGGGGGTGTCTGTTAGTGCATGGTTTTGCGTCTAGAGTCTTTGTATTTATCGTTAATGTTTTATTTATCAATTAATGTAATATTTAATGTTTATTATTAACTAGTTCGTTAAGGTTAAGTCTAGTTCGCTAGGGATATTAGCGAACTAAGACTAGTTCGTTAAGGTTAAGTATAGTTCGCTAGGGATGTTAGCGAACTAAGACATTATAATGTATTCCCTCCTGATTCGTTAGGGGATGTTAACGAATCAGAGGGTGGTTCGTTATGTTAAATTATGTAACGAATGGTAAGCTGGTTCGCTAGGGGATGTTAGCGAACCAGGTCGCCTTCTATATATAGTGAACTACTGTTCACTTTAATGTAAGTTTTGAAAAAAGTTTTTGGGAAGTTTTGCTGTCCAGATCTCTCTCAAGCTTCACCTTAATATTATACTACTAATCTATTGATAATATATATACATATATATACAACACTGAATCGGTGTTAATTATGAGCTAGATCTAGTACTAATCGGATAATCTGAGATCTGTTATTGTTATTGATTGGTATTTCGGGATCAAACAGGAATTGTTAGGTTTAAGCCTGAAGGGTGAAAATGGAATTACCTTTGACACAGTCTAGTTGTTTACAAAACCCGTTATATGCGGATTCAGTTTTAATTTTAATGAAAAGGAAAAAATAAAAAAATGTAATGTGATAATTTAAAGAGATTTGATAAAAAAAATATTTTAATGAAAAGAAAATAATAAAAAAATGCAAAATGTTATGTAGCAATTTAAATATATTTGATGAAAAGTATTTTAATGAAAGGAAAAAAAATATTTGACAAAATTCATATGACAATTTATAAAGATTTGATGAAATGTATTTAATTGAAAAAGAAAAAAATTAAAAAAAATGTCATGTGACAATTTTAAAAAAAATTTGCTAAAAAGTAGGAGACGGTTGCTTAAAATCCACTCTTTTATTATATATGTAGATGTAGATGTAGATGTAGATGTAGATGTAGATGTAGATATAATTAAATTAGATCAAAATCTGGGTTTATATAAAGTTTACAAGGTGTCATTTAAATTCGTGACATAGACTTTTGGTGAACTTGTCACAAACTACATTCTTTCTTTATGGGCCAAGAAATATAGACTTTCTAGTTTAGTTTATGTTCATTTATAAATCGCGTTTGATTTAGTCATATGTAGGCCATTGGTCTTAAGTCATCACTGAGGTAGAATGATTCAACTGGGGAGCGGTGGGATCACTTGTCACTCCCCTTGAACGATGAAGGAAACGCCGAGCGTATGTAGATTGAAATTATAAGCAATAAATTAAATGTAAACACTTTTAATTAAAATAAACCAACTCATTCCTCAACAAGAAAATACATAACACTTCATTTATTAATAACTTATGGATTCCTCTAGATATCTTCAATGCTTAATTTTCGTTACCTAAAAACATGCGAGAGTGTTAACTAAAAATAGTTGGTGAGAATATAAGCTTTAAAAATAAATAATAAAAAAATGTTTTTGTGCTTGAAAGACATTTCATGTGATATTTAATTACTTATGTACTTTGATTATTGCAACCGAACCTCATAATACATTTAATGAGTTGTCTAATCCCATGATTTTTAGACTAATATGTTTAATGTTTAACGATTGTCGTATTTTGAACACTCGGACCTATACTCGAGGCATGAGTGGGTGGGTCGGGCAAATAAAACTATCATCGTACTACCACGAGCTTATAAGTTAATGGTTGAAAATGCGATACACTAGTAATAATCACACATAATGAATTTCATGAAATAAACCTTGAATCAAATAACATGTAAACAAATTGATTGCGCATGTTTTCCACACCAATGTATAAAACGTTTAAAAAGGGGCTATGAACTCACATTGTTGATTGATTGCACACGAGCACGAAGTTGTCGAATCGGTCACGAGATGCCCTAGATTAAGTTAAGAATTTTAATTATTTAGAGTTACGCAGACTAGAATGTTTTAAACCAAAACAAGACCGATCAAAGTTATGTTAGTTCATAAGACGATTGGTGTGACATGCTTTAGCCTAATAGGTTAAAACACTATCGTCCATCTCCCCAAAGGTAACCGGTTCCCACGGTTGATTGGGATTTATGCGCATTACTTTCCTAGACATGAGGTTCGATTTAACGATGTTGTCACCCTTCCAGTTACTACATGTCTGCCATGTTGAACTTAAACTTTAACGAGATTGAAATCGTAAACAAATCGATTAACAAAATTCATTACTTGAAAACATGGGCAAAATATGTAAGCACGAGGTTTAAAGTGTAATATCATATAGTTTAGAGCGTTTGTTGACATTTATGAAAATTTAGGGTATGAAATGTAAATATTATACAAGATACAGATAGTTTGGAAAATATAAGAACACATTATGAAAATATTGTGATCTTCAACTTAATTAGGATAACATTCAACTTAACTTTTAAAGCGTTCAGAACATCTTTAACTCTTTAAGTGTCTATTTTACAAAATGTTATAAATAAAAAAAACTAAACCATTGAAATAATTTTTTTATAAATTAGATTTTTGAGATTATAAAAGTTGGAGAAGGTTAATGTACAAATGAAATTAACATGCTAAACATGAGAGTCAAGTAGAGTAACTATATAAATATTAGTAAAGTAATTATGTAATTACTCTATGATAATTACTCTATGATGCTATTACATAATTACTTTACTTGTATATATAATTACTCTACCTTATACTCACGTGTAGCACGTTAATTTCTTTTGTATTTGACCAAACCGTATAAAAGTTTATGGTAATTAAACCTTAATTCTTTTTACTACCAAGTTTGACAATATTACAATCTATAATGCATAAAACATAGTGTACCTATGCAGAAGAATCTTTAACGTGAAAAAGTATTACCACAGTAAAAAAAATATACAAGAACTTCAAAAAGGGAAAATATATATTCATATATAATACTAGGGCTGTCCAAAAAGTCTGCGGCTTGCTCGAAAAAAACTCGATTTTAAATGAGCTTGGCTCGATTTCTAAACGAGCCGAGCTTGAGCCATGGTTAGCTCGATCTTGGCTCGATTCGTTAGCTCGGTTCGTTGGCTCGTTTAGATTAAAACCTAAATTTTAATATCTATATATAATAATAACATACCAATAAATAGATAAATAAATAAAAATTATACATATATTATGCAACTCAATCCTTAAAAGCTTATAAAAAAATAACAAAAGTAAAACATATAAAGTTATAAACTCTCTAGTTTATAAAATTTATATATGTGTATGTTAAAATTATAGTTTTTGTCTTTTATAATTAAATTTGTAAAATAAAAAAATGAAAAATTAATAAATAAATAAAATAGAAAAATAACAAAAAAATTAAAGGAGACCGGCTTGACGAGCTCGAGCTCGGTTCAAGATTTAAACGAGCTGAGCTGAAGCTCAGATTTTCAGCTCGATAAAGAAAATGAGTCGAGCTTGAGCCATCTCGATTAAATTGAGCTCGAGCACACCTTAGCTTGACTCGACTCAATTACAGCCCTAATATTAAGACAATATGTAAATGGAATAGAAGCTCCAAAAATATCTTACAATCATGCAAATTTTGATTGAAACTTTTAACATGCACTACTAGAAAAGTGTAATGTTTCTTATGAAAATTTCCAACACATTTCTTACAAACGCCATTTCTTACACATTTCCAACGAATTTCCAACGAAAAAAGAATACCCTAAATTTGCAACAGAATTGTTACAAAAGAGTGACAAAAGGTAATTGGGTTGGAAATGCGTAGCAAATATTCCTACGCATTTCCAACAACAAATATAGTTGCACGCTTTTATTTAATATGTTAGCGAGAAATGCGTAAGAAAAAAGACAAATGATAGATTTTGTTAGAAGTGTGTAGGAAGAATTACCACGCACTTCTTATTATGTTTAATGTTTAATATATAATAATTAAGTTATTTTTTTATTTGTAATAGTATAAATTTACTATTTTTTAATACTAAAGTCATTGATGATAACAATCTAATTTTTTTAAATCTAAAATGCATATTAGTGAAAAAAAGTAAAAATATTTTTGGTTTTTGTCCTTTCGTAAATTTTTGTAATATTCTTTTTGTCAAAAATACATTTTATAAAAAATACAAATAAATAATGCGTTGGAAATTTGAAGAAAAAAATGCAACTATATATTCATAGTTATTATTGATTTTTTTAACACGCCATAACTTATATAAAGAGAGAGAGAAAGGAGACCACGACCAAAAAGAAACTAAATGGCGCAACATCAAAGGATTGATCAACTAGTCGGTCCAAATAACACTACATTATTAGAACAACTGTAATACCAAAAAGAAATAAATTGAACTATATCATCATAAAGGCTTTCCTTCTTGATTCATTTCGATGGGAAGACGATGTCATTTTCATAATTGATCCCGCTATTTTTCTAAAGGCAACAGATGAATTGAACTAAGACAAGCTATAATAGAGAAAAGGCATCTTCATGTTACTCAAACTCGTCAAAAACCCGTTAAAAACCCTTAAAATAGCTAAAACACATTTTTTTTAACTACAGGGACTAAAAGTGACAAAATGAACTTTGTTGACAAATACCCGAAGCCACGCCACGTGGGGAACTACCCTAGGGAGGCTGCGTGATGTGAGCAGCATGCTGGTCAATTCAGAATCGTTTAAAATCTTCGTTTAATGTTAAGCCGTGCTATTTTTTGTTCGAATCTCGTGAATGAAGCTACGAGAAAATTCCATTGGTCCTTAGGCTAATCAATATTCATTCCCTTGCTATCAAAAACGAATTCGATATTTTATTTCGTCATTAAACGCTTATTCTATTGCCTAATCGAGTTATTTGACTAAAATTTACGTTTTAGACTTTTTACTATATAAACTAAACTATCAAAACCGTAAAATTATTCTGCAAAACTCAGCCTCCACCTCTAAAAAGATTTGTACATGGTATTCTCTTGGTGTTAGCTCAGTTTCTTCTTCAATACCTTATTCTTGGTTTGACTTTGGTGCTTCAAAAGCCTTTGACTCGAACTTTCTCATCATTTAACTATCATACGGGTAACTTGTATACTGTGACTTTGTATGTTTTTGTTCATAAAGCAAAAGCCCTCAATCAATTTCAATGATTGAGGGAGTTTCGAGGGTCAATTTGATCCTGAATCGTTTAGAGTTATAAAAGTCAATTCATGTGTTTAATAGATTGCTACTACTTCTGGTCAAAACTAGCTTTTGGGTCAGAGAACTTTTATGTTTTTCTTGACATTTTGAGTAAATTGACCAGAACCCGACTCCAGATTCGAAGTTCAGATTCTGAATAGTACATGTTCGCTTAAACATTAAATATTTCGAATATTGAGTTTTATACATCCGTTTGATCTAATTCTAGAGGCTATGTTCTTGTTTTTAATTTTATTTTAATGTCTCAAAGTTTCAAGTTTGTTCGTGTCGGATCAATCAGCACGTTAGAAGCTCGGGACTTGTTTATTTTTCTATTTTAGTATTTATTTCGCCTATTCATTAATATGAGTTAATTACTATCCTCATTTTCACTCTTCACTTTTTGGGGCTTTATGCATACCAAAATAAATATTTATTCATATCATATCTTAAATCACGAATCATTATTTGCTTATTGTGTTGTATGCAATTTGATGTTATGTGCAATAATATGCTTTATCTGTTTGTTTTATCGCATTGGGAAATGCCCATCATAGTTTATCTTATTAAGTATGATCACAAGGTGTCTTAGTAGCCACTTATTGTGTTCGATGAATCATGGTTAAACGTCACTTATATGTTATATCAATTGTATTACTCACATTAACGCACATGATTTGTTTGTTTTAGTATTGTTATATATCAAATTAGTGGTTTTCTCACTCAACATGTTTGTTGACAACTCATTTTATTTTACGCATATTACATGTGCTTTACTAGATGATATCAACGGGTGAAGAAACCTAGATGTTGGACTTTAGGATAGTTAAATAAAATAACAATTTTGTCTTATATTATTTTATCAAATATCTGTTTTGTTTAGTTGTTTGAACTAATATATCGGATTGAATGAAATAAACTAAATAGTTATTGATATTATTTGTGACATTCGTCAATTTCGGGTTCTATTTGTATTCGTTTATCACGTAAACCGACCCGATTTATATCCCGAACATTTCAAATATATAAAATATTGGATTTTATGTTACTAAATCATTCTCATTTGTTTAATTTGAAAAACCTCTTTTACGGATTCGAAAACGCCTTTAAAACGAGCAAATTACATCAAAAACGAACTTCCGGACGCGAAACGAACCACGCTAGACGAGTTGGACCAAACCCACCCCTAGAGGGCGCCGCGCCGCGCGGACACTAAGGGGCAGGGGTTCGTGGGTGGCAGCCTCAGGTCTGCATATATTCGTTTTTCTTGTTGTTTTGTGTTTTGCTTGTTTGTTTAACCAACCTATTTGCATGTAAACATGAAAGAGAACATTGCAAAAAAGCTTTGACCCTTACCCTGTATATACACACCTATGTCCTTCATTTTTGCACTTGCTACATCTCCAAATTCTCTCTAAATTCTCCATAGATCCAAGGTTGTTTATTTATGTGTTCTTGAAGGTTTGACTTCCAAATGTCAAACCAAGTTTAATCTTTCATTCTAATTAGCTTATGTAGTCTTATTTATACTTGTTTATGGTGGTACAAAATATATATAATACACACCCTTTTTACCTTTGGTAGCTACTTCTCCGACTCCGGTTGGTTAAGTTTCAGACCTCGTAAGGCAAGGCTTCATTGAGGACTTCGTGTTCTTAATATATACACACACACATAACTTATTGCACAAATTAATCTTGTTTAAATTATGCTCTTTTTAGTTTGTTTGTCATATTTATGAATTTCTATGGTGGGGGTTTGTAGAGACTAACCTAGGTTTAACCGTAAATAGTCTAAACCGTGAACCAAACTTGTGCCTAGTTTTGTTAAATAATTGTTTTAAACATGCTTTATGTTAGATTTAAGTTTCTAAATTCATTTGTACAAGTTCTTGGTTATTTGGGCATGTGGAGACCATCAAGGAACGCATTATGAGATGAAAACTGAACCGATCCGATTTTTACTCGCTTAAGACACACAAGTGTGTTTTTAGCTATCAAGACTTGTAAATTTCTTTAAGTACTTGGAATTGTTGGATCCAACTTGATCTCATAACATAGTTTGGACCGACAAAACCGAGCACTCGCTTAACGTGCGTTATTAGTTCTAAAACAATAGAACTGCATACTTGGTTAAGTCTTAATAAGTTTTATTGAGTTATCTCATAACATTCTTTATTTTGGGAAGTTGACTTTGGGTTTGACCAATTATCAAGACCCGAACCAACAACCCGAAACACTCATTAAGACCCGTTTTAGTATCTTTATCCCAAAGGAACTTGCATTTTTGCATTTCTCCCACCCTATTACTTAACATAGGTTAAGTAAATATTAAGGTTAGATACTTTAACTCGGGTTCGAGCAAACTTACATTTTAAAGGACTATAGTTACAATTTATTAAATATTTACATTTTTAAACCTTGAACTTTAATTGTTTACATTTCTCAACATTTATTTCATTTAATGACCTTCAAGACAACCCTTTTAATTCAAGACTCCCTTTCACCTAGACTTTGCCCGTTGAACCTTATCCTTCCGGTTACTCGCTATTTTTACCAAATCAAGTTTATAGCTTGAGCGTGAGTACTTTCATTTCCCCGTTTTTCATCTTTCGTTTTGGGGGTGATATTGCATACTTATTTCTATCTAAATGTTTTATACTTGAGTCGTAAACCACAAACTTTATTGTATACTTTACTTAAATAAATGCTCGATTTGGTGTTCTATGCTTACATGCTTATGTGCTTATGTGTTTACCGCTTTTGGTTGGTTGATTCATAAATCCGTGAACTATCTGGTATTCCCTTATAGCACAGTGCCGTTAATGTATTCTTATTAACGAGATCATGAAATCCGAATATATTTGGTATTCTCTTATAAACGGTGCCGTTAATGTATTCTTATTAACGACCTCATATAAAAATCCTGAACCATATGGTATTCTCTTATGGTAGGTGTCGCTAATGTGTTAGCGATCTCATTATTATCCAAATTGTTTCTTTTATTTATTGTTTTGTATACAATATTGTGGTATTTCTTATTATATATATACTTGTTCAAAAACCATGAAATTGCTCACCAACCTTTGTGTTGATAAACTTTATTTTATGCAATGCTACAGGTTTGACTTTTGTTGACTTGAGGACTTGACGAAAAACGTTACCAAGACTATTAGGATATTAGCAAAACGAACAATTTATATATGTTTACTTATATTAATTTTGTTTTGTATGAACAAGATGTGTTGTTTATTGATTTTATGAAATAAAATGAGTTGATTAAATATTGTCGCTTTAATAGCGTCTTGTGTATTTATCCAATCACGTTGCACCCCGACATGTTTCGTCGCCTTTGGTTGGGGTGTGACATTATTATTATTGTTAGTGTCTTTGCGCTATGAGCAATATGTTCGCGCCTCGACATTTCAGCCTTAGGTTGGAGTGTGACAAGTAGCTAATGACCGGCTTGGCTTGTTTCGACCATTTTTTTCTCGATCTGAGGCTCTGAGCTCAAGTAGCTCGCGGGTGGATATGCTCGTTTCGATTTTTTATCAATTCAATCTCAAGTAGCTCGCAAATGTCAATGTGTTTTGTGCTTTTCATCAATCTGAGCTCAAGCAGCTCCACTTGAGCTCAAAAAGCAATACCGTCTTGTTTCAAGGTTTATATCAACCCAAGCTCAAGTAGCTAACAAACGGCTTGACTTGTTTGCACCATAATATAATACATCTATTAAACTTAAAATACATGCTCGTCTAAAGGCTACCTCTAGTGAGAGTTTGCTCTGATGATTAGACGACCTATCTAACCATTTGGACGACCCGTCTAAAATTATAAATATTACAAAATACATATAATATGAACGAAATTATTATTAACAGAAGATAAACTTTTAATTTTTATGTAAATATTTGATTTTTTAATGGGTTTTCTAAAATTCATTTATAATTTATTTTAGTTTCCCTCTTATAAATTATACTCCATATAATAACTAAACTTTCTAATTTCCCACTACATATTTTTGAATTCCCGCTTGTTCAAAATTTAAATTTTCCCTCTTTTAAGTTGATTGGACATCATATTTTACAACGGTTTCTTGAATGGAGTTTCATTCATGGAGAGATGAGAAAGGATTTGGAAATAAGTGAAGAAATTTTGTGTATTTTTAAGAGAATCGAAGACGTCCGTGTTGGCAAATTCTCATCTGTAATCGTTGAGGTAATAACACCATCACTCAATTCAGTTTTAATGAAATAATAACTGTAATTTGATGTTAATTTGTTTGATTTCGTAAATCTTGTGTTGACGGAAAGGAAACAGGGCTATATACTTCTCAAAACCACCGAGGACCTTTGTACCCCTTCGGTAACCTCTCATGAAATCACAATTTCTCTTTTTTTTTTTTTTTTTTGTATGTTCATCAATTAAACTTTTGATCTTTAGCACCAATTACTGTATGCACAGCGGAGAGAGTAATTAGAGAGTGGGATCGAGGTTGCAAAGCTACTTCTTTGGTTTCTAAATCCAAATATTGTCCTTAATCTACAAATTCATCGCCGCCAAAGAGGTTCGATTTTGCTTCTGATTTGAGTTCAATGTATTCTTTTTATTTAGTATATGTATATTCTAACATATTGGAAAATCAATTTCATGTGGAGGTCTTCAAATCAATTGGTAGTAATTTGCATTGAATACTTAGCTTTGTGATTTATCTTTTTGGCTTTGGTGACGTATTGGAGGATGGAGTGTGATTAAAGTTAGAGCTGCACTATCATAGCAGAATATAGAAGCTCCTAATCTATTTGATTTGCTGGCTATGCTCAAGGTATGTTAACTATTTATTTATGTAATCTGTTCGGCCGTTTAACTATGTATTTTTGTGAGTTTCTTTTGATTTTTAAGAACTGATTTATGCGAATCTATTATTGTTAACTATATATTCTATATTTTGTGAAAGTTTGAGGCTTATATTGTAAACTAATTAGTTGATTACTACCTGTTTAATAGCTAGTTGATTTCTAATTACATGTTAGGTGATATTGAAGAATATATAGTTATGTCATTGTTTAATTCTTTATTCTTAATGTGTTTATCTCAGGAAGCCACTGTTAAGTTCATAAGGTCAAGTGTAGTGGGCGATGTTTGGGGGCGAAATGGGGTTACTTGGGGCTAGAACACCGCCCCCCGGCGATTTTTGGGCGATTTGGGGCGGCGGCGGATTCTTTTTATCGCCTAAACTTTGAGAAAATAATAATATTTTATTATTTTGACCGTTTGACAACGGTACAAAATAAAAAAAAATTAATTAAAACAATATATTATATATCTATATAAACATATACCTTCTTCTCTATTTCATATCCTTCTTCTTCATTTCACATCTATATAAACATAAACCTTCTTCAAAAAATCTAACAAAATGAATCCTACAAACAACCCGAACCAACTGACACTCGTGGAACTCGCCGCTACCATGAAAGAAATCATCAAAAAACACAAAAAGTGTGTCGAGGAACTCAACGATGCCATGAGAGAAACCGACAAACAACACGAAAAGATTGCCCAAATGTTGGAATTGCGGGAAATGACTGAAGAATACAAATCCCTCAAAGATGCCGGGTTACACGAAAATGCCGCATTATTGCAACGACAACGAATGGAAAAAATGCGCAAATATTATGGATATTAGTATTTTATTTAGTTATGTTTTTTAATATTTTTAGTTATGTATTTTTTTTTAATTTTAATGCATTATTAGTTATGTTTTTTAAGTTTTTTGTATTTCCTTTTAATTTTAATGCATTTTTATCTAATTATTTAAATAAACTGGTTTTTATTTGTTTAGTTTAGTTATAAAAAGGAAATAATAAAAAAAGAAACTGTGGGCCTAACTTGTAGCCCATACACCATTACACCCCAAAAACAAATTTTCACTCCATGCTGACTGGGCGTCACATGTCACAATTCACCCTCAATTGTAGCCCCTTCACTACACATAACCTAAATATGCATTTCAATTTAATTTATTTTGTCCTATTACATTATACTTGTGTTTTCTTCTTAAATTATCAAATTATGTATACAAATATAGTTTTTATTGAAAATGTGCACATCTATGCTATATATATAATTAAATTATAACAGTCATTAGGTTTTTAAATCCAGTTTAACGAATCCGATTGATTGACCCGTCAACTGTTAAGGCGAGCAGTTTGATGTTCGATTCGCTTTAGAAAACGTTAGGTATGATTATTAATCATATACTGTTTGTTTTATTAACTATTATATTTGTTTTAACAAATTTTTAGGTATAGGCTGTTTGATCCGGAATGGAAGAACGATTGGAAAAGACACGAAACACAAGAGAACTAGAACAATGAAAGAAACAAATAAAAAGCGTATGGAATATGAAGAATGAATACGAAAAAATTAGTCTTCAAGTTAGTACTTGTGATTTTGCAATCAAGCTTCTTATGGCTAGTGCTATATTTTGAAACTTTTAATTCAAGTTATTGTATATATGGTTAATTTGTAAAACATGTTTTGATTTATATTTAACTTTTTTTTTTCTGTAGTAGTTTATGTTATTGTATTTGGATTCTTGTTTTGAAATGTGCAGAAAAAACAATTCAAACTAATATTAGATCAATGGGATGAAAATGCAAAGAAAATAAATTAAATTAATGATTAATTGCGTTGAAAATGTGTAGAAAAATAAAAACAAAAACTATTTAGATGCGTTGGAATTGTGTAGGAAAATATAAGAAAATAAAAAAAACAAATTAATTTGATTGTGTAGGAAATGCGTAAGAAAGTGTATTTAATATGTGTAAGAAAGTGAAAATAAACGGTTTAATTATTTGTGTTGGAAATGCGTTGGAAACTTCCAACGACATATTTTTGTAAGTAATGCGTTGGAAAATGTATTAGAAATGCGTAGAAAATTTTTTCCCACGAGGCTTTTTCCCACACGCCTGTTTTTGTTGGAAATGTGTTGGAAACACCGATTTCCTACGCATTTCCAACGGAAAATGGCGTAGCAAGTCGAGCAATTTTCTAGTAGTGATGTAAAGGAATACATTATCCTTTTCGAACGAGATAAGAGTAGTTTGACTATAAAAAGCAAGTATGCATGCACTCTACAATCCTAAATACAACGTAGCCTCAAAATTCAAGAAGCGTTTTATCTTCAAGACATTTCACATGGTTATTCGGAGGCCATTGTAATCTCATTTTTCATCATAAGTGATGTCTCGGTGACTACAACCGATCTTGTTCCAACTTCAGATGAAGACCAATCTGCAACATTTCATGCCATTTGAGCCAAAGAATCACTGGGTTCGTTAGTCCCTGCAAACAAATGTGTAAATGGATTTAAAGGCTCAGGGACCTCTGACATGCCCTCCAACATTTTAACAACGAAGCTCATTACTGGCCTAGTTTCGGGCCTATACTGGACACAACTAAGAGCCACCTTTAACATCCTCTCCACCACTTCTTGATCCTTCTCTTCAATCCCACAGACTATCATCAAATCTTTCAACTGCTTTTTTTCATATTTGCCCCACGCCCAAATCGGGAACCATTGCTGGCTACAACCGAGTGTCACGTCCATGTTCCTCCTCCTCCCAATGATCTCTAAAAGAAGCATTCCAAAACTATAAACATCACATTTGTGTGTAACTTGAAAAGGCATCCAGAGCTCCGGAGCCGCGTAACCTGGGGTACCCCGTCCCCTTGTCATGGTTATACGGGTGTTATCCCTATTACACAATTTGGCCAAACCGAAATCGGCTACTTTTGCACATAAATTTGAATCCAATAATATGTTTCCTGGTTTAATATCATAGTGAATTATTCTTTGAGTACATTCTTCATGCAAGTACGTGATGCCTCTTGCGGTTCCCACCGCAATCTCGTGAAGCTTGTCAAACCCTAGCATATCCTCTTTGTTTGCTTTAAACAAATGATTATCTAACGAGCCATTAGCCATGAACTCGTACACAAGAGCAATTAAACTTGATTCAAAGCAAAATCCATAAAGCCTAACAAGATTAAGATGATGAGTTCTTCCCATGGTACTTACTTCTGCCATGAATTGTTCATCTATTCGCTTGTTAGAGGTCCCATTAAGTACTTTCACTGCTACAGGCGTGTTATTGTTGATGATTCCCTTGTAAACTATGCCAAACCCACCTGAACCCAAACTGACGCTGAAGTTGTCTGTTGCTATTTTTAGTTGTTGAGAGGTGAACTTGATAGGCTTTTCCCTTTCAATGTCTTCAAGGAATTGGACCATGGCAAGTGGAATAAACCGAGAGTCGTCGTTCTCTAATGCATCCGACTTCTTTTTAGTAGTTTCTGGTTTCCCAAACAATGTACACATTACTGTACAAAGTCGAAAATGAAATCATTAATATCTAGAATCAGAGACATTAAATTATAAATGAGTGCGGTTCCCTCAATTGAAAACTCACCAAGTAGAAAAATCATAACACCAAACGCAATACCAATAATCCCAATAGCAAGCATAATTAGGAGGATAATAATTACCAGATACTTCAGTATCAAGATATGGAGAAGGAGAACTAGAAAGAAAAATAATAAGGAAAAGGAGGAGAATGGGAAGTGGAAGACATAATTGTAATAACTTGGAACATATTACACTGACAAGATCAAAATGTGAACTTTTGGGGAAGTTATCATTAACTGGAGACCGTGCATTTATTCCCAACGGGTTTTGTTTAGTTTTCGTTCATTTATGAAGAAGACGCGTGTTTGATTTAGTCAAATGTAGGGCAATGAGTTCATTAATAATTCATTTATGAAGGATTCTACCAGAAGAGTGGTGGGGCCTTACCCTTTTTTTTTATTTTTTTTTAACGACCAACTAAGTAACGCCGCTACCTCGTACGCGACCTCCATTGGCTAAAGGTAGCCCGAGCCGGCCACTAGTCCGGACGGACGGAGCCCCTAGCGGTCCACCTGTTGAGGGATTCACCGGATAAAACCCGACCCCCACGCCCGCCAAACGGCACGACAGCGAGAAGCCGGTAAAACCGGGTGAGATCAGGACTCGAACCCTGGAAAGCCAGGGTCATCCCTCATATCTCCCATATATAGGTGATAGAGAGGTTTGATCCCTCTACCTCTCACTTGTAAAGTGAGTGCTTTACCATTAAGCCACAGCCAACTTATATACCCTTATTTGGTTCAATCAACTTACATTTTATATTCTGTATTTTGTCAAGCCTAAAAATCTAAAATCAATTATTTATATGCTTGTTCATTTGGTTTTAGCAGATAATGAACACTTTATAACCAAAGAGAAACCGAGTTTTTTTTTTCAAACTAGTGTTAGTGAAAAACCTATTAATAAAACAGTGTTCCCTAAAAACTATTTATCAACATAATATTTTCATTTATTTTTGTCTTTGTTTTTCACTTTTTTTCTTTTTATAAATAATACATTAATTGATTTTATTAGTGCTTCATTATTTGTTTTTGTTTTGAAGCTGTTCTCGTGCTTTTTTCTTCTTTTTCTACCAAATGACTATAACTCTTTTATTTTTACTTTTTTTTAATAATACGTGTCAAATATCAGAATCATTCAATATAAATTAAAAAAAAATAGAAAACATAAAAGACTAACCGAACATCAAAACTTGACCCGCTACCAATCTTGATATCAAATATAAACAAAATAAAGATGTCAAATAACGCTGAGTTTCTACAACTCTTAATACCAAACACAAATAAAAAAGTCAAATAAAATCGAGTTATCTTTTTCTTCTTGTAAAAGAAATCAATGAGCTATCTTAAGCTTTCAACAAGTAGAGTTCGATCTCAACTTTTCAACTTGTTAAAATAAATGAGCGGAGTCAAGCCGGCTCGCTTTTCAAACGTGTGCTCTGGCTCAGCTCGTGAACAACTCTAATCGGTTCAAGTTTGGTATTTGCTAATTTATGTTCTCTTTACACTTAGATTTTCAAATATGGTGATTCAATAATAAATTCCTTAAACTAAAACTTAAAAATATTGTTGTTTTCTGATAGTGCATAAAATAGAACGAGGTACAACACTAAACTTAATATTTACTATTATCATAACGGAGCTTATATAGAAAGTCAAATTATCAAAATCATCAAATGTTAAAGGAATCACATAAAAAGAAAATACCGAACCAATAACTTCTTTATGGTATTCGGTACCCAATTTTATTTAAATTTCATATTGGTATTTTCGGTACCGATATTATACTAATCTTATCCCTAATTTGTATACAATATATTTATTGTTTTTTTTACCTTGTTATGTGAATTTCTAATTTTGATAGTCTTAATAATAATAATATTAATATGATAAAGAATCTTCGTAATTGTGAGACCCATAAACTTTTAAAAAAAATATGTTTATTTAACAAATGAAAAACAAAAAATACAGATTATTTAATAATTTTTTTAAAAGTATTAAAACTAGTATTTTTATTAAAGTTAAATGTCATTTAATGATTAGGAGTGAGAAAATCAAGTTTTCATTTAAAAACACTACTTTGATAAATACTTTTAAAGGAACACCATTTTAATAAATAATTTTCTCCTCAACACTTTTTTAGAAAAAAACTTAGAGAAACTAAAGTCTCAGCTTTCAAGCCCTAATCTTTATTTTTGTATATAAAACTAGTATTAAGCCCCACCACGTTGCGGTGGGGTGAAAACCATTAAAAAAAAATAACCTTAAAACATTTTTCGAACGCATGTGTTGATGGGCCGGGGGTGTTGGATCCGTGCTTTGTGGCGGGATTGTTAAATCGAACGAAAAGTAGACCTAAAAATGTTCAATCACGGCCATTGTTGTGGCTTGTTAACACGTGAAAAATAGACCGAAAAATAAAACATAAAAATAATAACAAAGTCGTCTTATGATCGAAAAGTTGAATGCGGAAGATAGAAGTTAGAACGTTGAACAACACATGCGTGTTGCGGCGTGTAAATTTGCAAAGTTTATACTAAAACATTAAATGCAAATTTTGTAAAAGATGAAAAGTATTAGAGAACAAAGTTGAAAGTAGAAAGTTGTTGAGATTAAAAATGAAACATACTTTGTGACAAACTTGTAAAAAATAAAATATATAAGGACTAAAGATTAACTATAAAAACTATAGGATGAAAAATAAAAAAGAAAAAATTAGAAAAAAAACCTTAATGCAAAATATACAAGTCATGATGCATACAAATCTTTACAATTGTTATATATATAATTAAAAGAGATATTGTAATATCCTGATTTTTGGAAACCCTAAAATTAAATGTTTGTAGAGAGCTGTTAAATCATAATTGAGGACTTTTGAATTAAGAGAAGTTATTATAATTTATTTTGTTATATATATTGAGTTTCTTAAAGAATTGAGATGGTTTTCGGAAAAAAAGGAATTTAAATTTTCATTTACTACGTATTCTTTTTCTTAAATGTTAATGTGGTTTTTGAAGAATGGAGTTGGGAAACTTTTTATTTTAAATTCAATTCAATATCTCTCCATATTTAGCATTAGTCAACAATGAATAAACATGCATTATAGCCTTATGTTTGGAATGGAAATTTATTTTATTATTGTCAAGTTTTGACTTTCTTCCAACCAAAGCTACATCTATTTTTTTTTCGGTTTAATATGCCGAGATTTTTGTTGTCAATTACTATATAGAAAAATGACTATGGAATATTGATTTTTTATTCTATAAATACAAAACTTGCCTCATGTATATAACACCTGATATAAAGTCCCATCTAGTCCTCCTTCCGGAACTCCGTGCCTTCTGTTTAGGACATTATGGTGGTCTCGTAAACTAGATTTCTTGAAGTCATATAAGCGGCCGAGCGGACCCCAGTAGTTTCGAGCGTAGTTCTAAAATCCAAAGTCTACCAAGTTTTCGCAATTGTTTACTTCTCGCTCAAGGAATCTTTGTTTAGTTAACGCTAATCGTCATTCAGGTTTGGACCTCTTAACAACTTATGTGTACGGATTTGGTTTCCATTACTTCATAACGGGGAACTTTAATTCGTTATTTAAATTGCTTATGTGATCATAGTGTATTTATTGTGTGTGTATATATATATATATAAATAGTTATATATAGATATATTGAATTATTGACGCATTGAACAATTGATTGCGACACACCACAAGGTGACGCGCTGAAAAAGTGATTGCGACGCACCGAAAGCTGACGCGCTGAAAAAGTGTATGTGACCAAGTGAATGTGTTTATTTTTACCAAGTGAATGTGACGAATTGACCAAGCGAATGTGACCAAGTGAATGTGAATTATTGAATGTGTATGTATATATATTGATTGTTAGCTATTAAATATGGCATATCATTTTCGTTATAGTTGTTGTCCCACTGAGTAATTCTTTACTCAGACGTGCATATTTTGTTTATATGTGCGTCAGGTAACATGGCTATCTGGAAGGATCAGATCGATGGTTTAAGGGGAAAATCTTAATGATTCAAGGATTTTTCGTATTTTATATTTTGTAATTATTGTAAGCGATTTAATGTTTTATCATTTATGAAAATCAATGCTTTGAGTTCTGACCTACTGTAAAAGTGACACGTCAGCCTTAGCGCGGGTGGGGTGTTACAGATACATATTATTATTATTATTATTATTATTATTATTATTATTATATAATTAAGAAGTTTGGCGACGCAGTCACGTGATCGGTCGCCAAACTTCTTATTTGCTTTTAGTTTGTTTTACATTTTCAAATTTGTGTCAGATTGCTACTGGAAAATGCGGGGCTTTTTTATCGTTTATATCATCAAATGTTTCCCGTCAAATTCGTGTCAGCTCGCGGTCATAATCCATGGTTTTTTTTTCCTTATCGATTCTAGACGAATCCGCGTCAGGTTAAGGCTACAACACCCCTATATTTTTGGTTTTTATCATGGTCTTTTTTATGTAAATGTGTTAATTTGTTGTATTTTGAGTGTGCACGAATTAACTTATTTGACGCGATCGCAACCCAAGGCTTTTTTCCCCTGTGAGTTATTTATAGTCCATAGATTCTGGACGAATCCACGTCAGGTCAAGGCCACAATGCGCCTATATTTTTGGTTTTCGCCATGGTCTTTTTTATGTAAATATGTTAATTTGTTGTAATTTGAGCGTTGACGAATTAATTTATTCAATTCCTTTAAATTCGGAGTCGTAACACGATACCTACTGAACCCGTGTCGATTCACCACCACAACACATGGTTTTTTATGTATGATTTAGTCTAGACAACGTCGATTCCGACTGAATTCGCGTTAGTTCGCAAACGCAACGCGTGAGGTTTTTTATAATGTTTTTTTATACCCCGATTCCATAGTCAAGGAATTCGTATCAGTTCTCAATTGCAACACGTGTGTTTTTTTTGTTCCCCACATTTTTAAAATCTTTAAATATGTTCAATTGTTTTATATTTAAGAGTGGACGAATTTATGGGTTGCTTTATTTTTTTGGGTCGTAACTAGATATCAATCGAAGTGTCATCGGTTCTTAACCGCAACGCGTGTTTTGTTATGTTAATTTGGTGTATTTTTGCGTTAACAAAGTTTTTTTTGGGAGCGGGGGGGGGGGGGGGTGTAATTACTTGTTTTGTAACCTGACACCGATCGAATTCGCCTCGACTCGCAGACGTTGGGGTGAGCAATAACCAAATCGTTAACCGAAACCGAACCGATAACCAACGAAACCGAACCGAAAAACTGAAAACCGAAATTAACCGAAACGTACCGAACTCTTCATTTTTTCATATTTTCAAGTTTTTTTCCTCTATTTCATGTAGTATATGTATTAATTGTTTAATACTATCATTTTCATGTATTTATATCTCCATTTCATGTATTAATATCTCAATTTCATATATTTATACCTTTATTTCATGTAGTTTTACATTCATTTAATGTATTTAAGCATTCATTTTATGTAATTTTAAGCAAAATTTGATATAGGTTATTAACCGAAAATAACCGAACCAAACCGATAACCGATCGGTTCGGGTGGGTTAATGCTAATAACCGAACCGAACTGTGCACACCCCTAGCAGACGCACCGCATGATTTGATAAGTTGTACGAGTACAACTATCAATAACCTCAACTCGACGCAACACGCGGGGAATCTTCCTAGTGTGTGTGTATATATATATATATATATATATATAAATGGTTGTTAACTCACAAAAATTACTATTTATCGAATAAACGAATTACCTTTTTACATGTGATCAAAACGGTTAAATTGTCATCTTCATTAAAAGCTCTCCACCAGTATAATTTAATCCATTTTCTAGATTGACTTTAATATTATTTCTTGTTCATATGGGTTTTTAGTTTTTAGTTGGACGGGTTAATTTAATTCTTTTCTAAATTTTATTTTCATATTGTTTTATTTCTATAAATATAAAATATTTTATTTTTAATTTAAAATTTTAAAATACCGTGTTTTTTTAAACGACAAATATATTGTTACGTAATCTTTATATTTATCTACGTTTTAGTAAGCTTCGTTCAAAACCAACCTAGGTCAAATATAATATACATTTAACATATTTTTTTCACCAACGTTAATATTACTATGCATACCTAGATATAACAAGCTCTCACAATGTGTTATCAAAACATATGGGTAAACATTATTATTTTTAGTTTTCTTCATGACAACTTAAATTTTTAGAAAGACAAATTTTATTAACTTTATCGTTTATTAATGTATCCAACACAACACACGGGTTTACGTGTATCAACATTTCCGTCGCAACGCGCGGGGATGCTTACAAGTATATTTATGAAGATTATCTTCATGTTTTAATATATATTTTAGAACTAAAATCACTTATATTAAATGAACTAGCTATTGTTCCTCATATTACGGGGTTTGTTTTACATTTTTCGTTTCTACGATTTATATAATTTTTTGGATTTTAATTTTTATATTTTGTAAGACCTAACGTAGTGGGACGCTTCCTCCCTAAAAGTGCCCCATAGCGCCTTGAACACCGCCTCCAGGGGCACTATGGGCGCTTTAGAAGGTGGGGGGGGGGGGGGGGGGCTTCCTACACAACGCCAAGCACACGCTCCTCCTCCTTGATTTCCCCACTTTGGTCAAACATGTCGTTTCTTAACGACTATTTTTTTAAAACAATATTTTAATCTTCATCATCCTTTATCTATATCGAACAAACCATTTTTTAAAACACATCTTCTCATTCTTTCCTTTTTTATCAAAATCAAAACAAAAAAAACTTCTGATCTACCCACCATGAATCCATTCCATGTTCGGTTTTAGTCAATTTGCAACCAACCAACGGCCGAAAACCACCCAACTGAGCACATCAGAACTTACTCAACTGAACATCACCCAAGCGAGTAAACCAACCCCCACCTTACCGACCGATTGGAATTTCGACCACAACATGTTGTCATACATGCAATTTTTAGGGTTGCTCGCCAACCTACCACCAGTTGGTTTTAATCAACCGACTCATCTGCACTTCCCGCTAAACTTCCCACCGATACTAGAGGAGACGGTTTCGAAGACACAACTCGATCCGGTGATTCAAGACGAGCCAAAGACATAACCCGGCTCGAGCAAATCTAAAAAAGCCGGTTCAAGCAAAGCCAAACGAGGACGATCACACAAAACGAAAGACGCGACCGAGTCTCGTATTTAAAAAAAACAACTCAACTATGGACCCACGAGGAGTATTTGACCCTTTCACGGGCGTGGTGCACGGTCTCGGAAGATCCCGAGTGTTGTAAGTGTTGTTAATAATTTTTTTTATTTATGTTCAAAATATTAAAGGTTACTAATATGTTTTCTACTAGTGATGCTTTTTTTTAATTTGTTTTATTTTTAATGTAGTTTTTCTAATTTATTTCATTTAACAAAATGTTATTTGTATTATTTTAATAAAAAAAATAATGGCGAGGTAATGATTGGAAGGGACTCCATCCAATACACCCATTGGAGTTAATAATAAACATTGGGTTTGATGATGAAAAGTTTTCAAAAATTAATGAGTCGTTATTACTTGTTTAAAAGCTATATGGGTTTGGTGAGACCCATGACCCTATAAAATTGTTCTTAATTATAAATAATATTTAAAAAAAACAGGATATTAATTTTTAGTATATACCGATTTTATAGGATTTTCATATCGTATATTTGGTGAGATTAATTTTTAATTTAATGAGATGTTATAACTCGTTTAAGGGCTATCTGGCTTTGGTGAAACTCATACCCATGAATTCGGGTCAAATGTATGAGAAATCTTTATTTATAAATAAAACAATCTAATGGTTTGAGAGAATATGTGAAGCAACCATAAAGCTTTTAAAGGTTTCGTTATATATATATATATATATATATATATATATATATATATTTAAGGTACATTCACCTATTTACATCATAGATTATTATCTAATACGAGAAACTTCGTAAACAAAGATTCAATGACAACAATATAAAAAGAATTAAAATATTTAAAATAATGTTTATTTGGTCGGTAAAACAGTGCGCTCATTAAACCCGAACGTTGCGGCGGCTAGTTAATGCATAGTCGTTCAGTATTTCTTACGTTCATAATGGTACCAGTTTTAAGCCCGGAAGATAAATTCGTCAAATTAATATATAAAAATATAAAAAATATTTAATTCGGTTGATAAAAGTTGTGTGTTGGTGAAACCCGAGCGTTGTAGATCCCTAGTGTTGAGATGGTGAGTCAATGGGAATTCGGTCGGTTTCGGCCACGTCGTTACGATACTTGAATTAAAATAAAAGGGTTAGTAAAATCTGGTCATTGGTAAAACCCGAGTGTTTTCGGTCCAGGATGTGGTGAGTGTACACGAATTCGGTCGGTGTCCGTCATGTTTATTACGATACCGGAACTAAAACAATTATATATATATATTGAGGTAAACCAAAGGGGTGACATCTGTTGGTAAAACTCGGACATTGAGGCGGTATGTCTACGCGAATTCAGTCGGTTTTTCGTCACATTTGTTGTGTTACCCGAATAAGAAAAACAATTTGGCGTTCAGTCGGTTTCCGTTTTATTCGTTACGCCGTAGCTAAACTTATAACAAAAAAAAATTGTGGACCATGAGTTGCCGCCAAGTTGTCTAATAGGAGCCTTGGCGGCACCAAAGCTCTTACCTGTTATAGTATAATAATATTCGGTACATTGAATTTACCTGACATTTAGACCAAAGTTTGTAGGAAAAAATAGGGCATGCTTGACGTAGCCTTATCCGTAAATTCGTACTTTGTTGATGCTCGATAAATTCATTGTATTAGGAAAGAAATTAAAGAAGGCCTTAAATCAAATCCGTTGAAAAAACTATGGACTTGCAAAGTTGCAATATTAGGTGATGACGTGAGTAACCTCACCCATCAACAAACTTAATAACAGAAAAGCAGCTCACAAGCAGGGAAACTTATGAACTGAAGAGCAACAAACATAAGCTGACAGATGGGGAAGCTTGACACTTTCTCAACAAGTCTCCTAAGTTGACTAAGAAGCTTATGCTACAGTAACTTAATAAAAAGTCATCACTGTCCAAAAGCTGAAACCTGCTATAAAGTAAAAGCAACTACAAGGCAAAATAAAAGCTGAGTGTAGGTTACACGAAAATGACATTTGCCCGGTCTGCACAAGCTGAAAGGCCTATTTAAGAAGCTTCAGCTTTCCCGGAGAAGCTTCTAAACGGCCTATAAATAGGACATTTCACCAAAGGTATCTTCCCATTATTTTACCATATTCTCTATAAACTCTCTACACATATTCCTACTATATCTTTTGTATCATATCACTGATTCCCACGTTAGAGGTTGATCGTAGGAGGCCCCCTCCTACGGTGAGACCAACAGGTTGTGTTTTCTTTGATTCTTAGCAGGTTAGGAAGCTTCGATGTGATCATACTCTTGAACCGCCATACTTTCTTTGTGTGCTACATCCTTTGTAGCAACAAGTGGCGCCCACCGTGGGGATAGTGCTACTCTGAACAAAAATTCTGGTGGTCTTAGCTCCATTGTTCTCAAGTATTATCTTTATATGGCTAAAAGGAGTGATCCTAATCAAAACATTCCCATGAATTATGATCTTCCGGAAAACGACTCCTTGCCGGAGGAAAACGTTGGCCGTAGTTCGCCGGAAATGAGCAGACCCTTGGTCATGTGATCACATTCCTTTGAGTTCCAAACACCACCCTCGTCTAGAAGTGGAACATTCTCCCCAATGAGTGATTTTATCCTTCCGGTGGATAGAATAGATATGAAGCCCAAGTGTGTTAAACGAAACTTCCTTCAACTCAGGGAGCTGATGAACAATTATGCTCAAGAAGAGCGAGCTAAGGGGATAAAGATAAGGTTAGATTATGGCGAAGAACCTGAGGTTACACTTTCCCCTACACCTCGTCCACTGAACACGAGCATACCTTCTCCATCGAGAAACAACGCTCAAGGACTTAGCAACTCGTAGATAGGAGAATATGAAAATACAAGCTCTCATTGGGAAATGGTAAGCCTCACAGCTTCACCCATAACCCCTAATGAAATGGGAGATTTCACCAAGGACAACTTTTTCAAAGCTTATATTCGATGATACATCCCCCAGCAAGCACCACCCTGGAAGAAGCTTTAATGTCATTACCTCTGGCCAAAAGCATGATAACAACACCTATGATAGAAGTTACGTACTCCATGCCTCAAGCTTACCTACCACCATGTCTCATGCTGCCTGGTATGACATACCCTCAGATAGCTGCCTTGATGATGTCCCAATATGGCCAATCGTGGCCTGGAAGCTTACAATGGCAAGCTTCTCAAGGCTTCCCAACCATAAGCTATCCTGTGGTAACCCAAACTCCAAGCACCATCGCTACTAGTACAGGAGACTTGACACACTTGGAACCTTACCAACCTTACAAGCCGTCAACCTTGTCATGCTTCTCTGAACAGATAGCAAACTTTGTGTTTCAAACAAAAATCAAGATGCCGACTAATGTTAAGACCTATGATGGAACGGAAGATCCCGGAGATCATCTTCAGATCTTCAAGGGAGCAGCTACCGTAGAAAGATGGAACAACGCAGAGTGTTATCACATGTTCATGCAAACATTGGTGGGAGCTGCCAGACTTTGGTTTAACAACCTTCCGCTAAGAAGCATAGCTTCCTTTGATGATCTATATCAAAGCTTTCTAGTCAATTTTACTCAACAAAAAAGGTGCACCAAAGATGCAGTTGTCCTACACCTAATTAGACAAAACGAACACGAAGATCTCAGAGTCTACATGGATAGATATAAGAAAGAATGCTTGAATTATAGTGGTGCCTCAGATAAGATACGTGTGTCCGGCTACATGAACGCCGTTAAGGCAAAGAAGGTGGTAATAAAGTTCCACGAGAACATTCCTCAAACTATGAAAGAAGCTTTCGAAAGAACAGAAGCTTACCTTGGGGGGGGGGGGGGGAGGAAGCCTTGGATAATCAAGAAACAAGGAAACATGTCTTAAGAAACTAGAGAAGCTACCCCTCAGAAGGGAAGAATCCTCGGTTCCAGTCTTTCGTTGAGAAGCGCCCTCAGAAGTACCATGAGCATAGAAGGTCAGATGATAGAAGCCATCCTTCTCGAAATCAAAAACACAAGAGAAGGACAAGCTGATCTTCTCCATGTTAACTAAAAATTCACAAGAGATCTTGGCCTCTGAGGAGGTAAAGCACAACTTTCGCCCTCCCTGTCCGTTGTCTAAACCAACAAACAAGCGTGATGCGGGCAAATTTTTGTGCCTTTCACAATGATATTGGGCACACACCAGTGATTGTTTCCAATTAAAGAAGCGTATTGAAGATTCCGTTCAAAATGGGGAGTTAGCTCACCTACTCAAAGACCCAAAAGAAGGTAAATTGGGCGAAAATAATGTATTCGGAGTAAACATGATCCAGATTTGCAACAAAAGGCAATGAACGATTGTATGGAACCAACTGATCATATGCTTCCCTCCGACCAACCCTCACAACAAAGTCACAACTCCGGTCATCGTGGAAGCTGAGCTTAATGGCTTCCCTATAGACGGAGCTTACATTGACTGTGGTGCAGCAACATAAGTTATGTATGAAAGATGTTTCCTAAAGCTCCCCAAAGAAACCAAGAATCAACTCCAACAAACCAAAAACTCTCTTAAAAGTTTCACTTGAAAGAAGGTAGTTCCCCTTGGGAAGCTTACCTTAGACGTTCCGTTCAGAGACGGAGACCTCTCTCGAGTTGTGAAACTTACTTTCACAGTAGTCAAGTGCCTATCTAACTACAATATAATCATCGAAAGAACTGGAATTGCAACTTTTGATGCAGTAGTGTCCACTTCCCATTGCATGATGAAATTCCCAACCACGGGAGGAACAGCTACAGTGGTACCAATAAAAGAAGCTTTACTCATAGCTGCCGTAAAAGAATCATGAGAGCTGAATGAAGACATAGAAGATGACCTTGTACAGGAAATAAGCATCAATCCAGCTTACCATGAAAAAACCATCAAAGTCAATAGTAAGCTTCCCTCTCAAACCACGAGTAAGCTAATAACTTTATTACAAAAAAGTAAAGATGTGCTTTCATTGTGTCCAAATGACATGACAAGGGTTCCAAGGGAATATGCTGAACATTCCTTGAACATCTCATCCACACATAAACCATTCGCTCAAAATAAAAGAAGTCTGGCTGCTAAAAAAAGCTTAGCTGCCTGCAACGAGGTAGACAAGCTTGTTAGAGCCGACATACTCCTAGAAGTTTGATAGGATTCTTAGAGTGCTAATCCCATTATGGTTAAAAAAATCTGATGTATCTTGGCGAATGTGTGTGGATTTCAAAGACCTTAACAAACCTTGTCCCAAGGATAGCTACCCCTACATGAGATCGACTGGAAGGTAGATTCTCTTATAGGATTCTAATACAAATGCTTCCTGGATGCTTACAAGGGCTACTGCTAGATTTTGATGAAGGTTGAAGATGAAGAAAACACCGCATTCCACACTGACAAAGGAATCTTCTGTTACAAAAAGATTCCCTTTGGCTTGAAGAATTCCGAAGCTACATACCAACATTTGATCGATAATAAATTCTTGAAACAAATTGGGATGGACATGGAAGCTTATGTTGACGACTTGGTCACAAAAAAACAAAAGTGAGAAAGACATGCTTAATGACATTGAAGAAACATTCCAAAATCTTAGAAGTATCAACATGAAGCTCAATCCAGTCAAATGCTCATTTGGAGTCGAAGAAGGTAAATTCTTGGGTCATTTAATTGACAAACAAAGCATTAAAGCTAACCCAAGTAAGGTACAAGTTTTCCTTAATTTACACTCTCCAAACACAAAGAAGGAGTTTCAAAGTCTCAATGGTAAGATCGCTGCACTTAAACAATTTCTTTCAAAATCGGCCGAAAGGTCTTTACCCTTCTTTAAGACTTTGAAGAATTGTAAAGATAAAAAATATTTTCAATGGATTAGTGAGGCAGAAGTTGCCTTCCTAACCCTGAAACAGCATCTAGCTTCCCTGCCTGCTCTGGCAGCTCCTCAAGAAGGATAAGTAATTACAGTCTACCTTTCTTCAGGAAGGGAAGCTATCAGCTTAGGGCTCATTGTGGAACGTGATAAAGTTCAAGTGCCTATCTATTTCATCAGTAGGGCATTACGAGAAACTGGACTCAATTACACACCCATCGAGAAGCTGATCCTAGCACTCGTTCACACAACCAAAAGGATAAGAAGATACTTCCAAGCTCATCAGGTGTAGGTGGTCACAGACAAGCCTATAAGTTCTATCTTGGAAAGTCCATAAATAGCTGGAAGGATAGCCAAATGGGCAATCGGCTTAGGTGAACACAACATAGCATACGGGCCTAGAAAGGCAATCAGGCCCAAGTTTTGGCCGATTTCCTAATTGAAACACAAGAATAACCTATGGAGTGTCACAACCCGAAAATCTTAATTTAAACAGCGGAAGACTTTGACCAAGTCTTTCGGGAGGTGACAGACGCCATTTCAGCCAATCACATTTAAGTATACATTTCAAACGAAGGTTGAACTTTATTCAACCATCAGAGTTATTACACGTGTCATATTACACGATTTTTATTCAAATTATAAGTTCAACATTTTTCATTCAAACACACGTCACTATTTTCCCGCACTCTTTGCGAAGCTTCCATACTTCATTTAATTACCTGAAAAACATATTAAAATAATGGTCAACACAATGTGTTAGTAAGTTTCCCTTTATAATCAAAATAGTCCATATATATGTATATATATATATATATATGAATTGAAAACAACATCCATATAATAATATTTTGTCATTATATCCAATATCAATTCGTGTGTAATCGTCACTACAGCCAGAATTATATTAATAACATCCCGTGTATAATGGCTTACCACCATTATAACACCAATCCGCGTGTTATGATCTACCGTCATTACATCACAAAAAACAATAGGCATTTTATTTCGTAAACAAATCGTGCTGTTATAGACGAGCAAAGAATACAACATTACGTATGACTATCATACTTGATAACCTGACACATACCAGACTCAAAATACGACCATTTCTAACCTAACGCGATGGAAGTGGGGGGCGTCACCCCGATAGATCTACCCATATTTCCGTGCCCCTTTCTAGGGTTAGCCGTTATTAGCCAATTAGACTCATCCCGGGTTTGACACGGTTTGTAAAATAAAATGCCTTTACAATACAATGAAATCCATATGAAATAAAGAATATGCTTTTCCCCCAAAACACAATTAAATATCGATTTGAAAACAATTCCATTAAAAAACAAGGGGGTTCGATAAAGAGACTTACTATTTGAAGCTTTTCGTTCCAGAATTTGCATGTCCTATATTAGTACACGTTTTGTTAATAAAAATTTGGTTTTATTTTTATAACATATTTTTAGTTTATTAATTTAGTCTAGCGTCCACACAAGCACATAAGCAATTAAGTTATTATAATGTTAACGAGTACACATAGTTCGGTTTCCCATTAACTATTAAATAACTAAGTCACTTAATAAAAAACTAAAATATATAATATATTTTAAATTTCAGATGCTAGAAAGTTTTAAGAAAATATTAATCTTTTATGTTTCATAATTCTTGTCGGTTTCGTCGTTTTTGTCGGTTTTACGTTTAAAATGAACCGTTTCGGTTTTTCGTTTAAAGTGTAACTTATAAATCATGGAAAATACTTGTTATATATATATATATATATATATATATTAATCAAGCTTTATAAGTTAACTTATGAGAATATATTATTTTTCATTTTTGTTAATATTTTCTTAAAATAGCAACTTTTAACGTTTCGTGTCGGTTTTCGCGACACGAACAGTTTAGGACTAAATTTTATCATCTTGTCCCTTTCCAATATATTTTCTTATGTTATTTATGAGTATTTTATAACTTTAGGGGCTGTTCTAAAACAGTCCCTAAGAGTTGTGTCGGTTTCGTTTAAAAAAGCCGATTTTTCGACCGTTAACGTTACCGACAAGTCAAATAAGTTGAACAAGTTTACACTAATCATCTTATGAACTAATCACACATATAACAACACATAATTCACCATAAATTACATTTTTGATCAAATCATTTCACAAGACACGTTTAACCCAATTTTCAGGTTTCTAGTTCATATTCTAAGTTTATTAATAATGTTACTAATCAAGTTTTGTTATTTTTATATGAACAAATATCATATTAACAACTAAATGTACATGTTCAAATCATCATATCATTTATGTATAAGTTCAAGCAGTTCATTAACCAATCAAATTATAAATTTCCTAAGTGTTTAACTAACAAAGTTTCCTATTATAGTAACTTTTAATTTTTAATAATGCTATCTAATTCAATCTTCCCACTTTGATTAAGTACAATTCTAAGTTTAATTCATTCAATTAGTTTGATAGGGTTTCATGCATTCTAAGTGTTCTATCCAATTTTGTTCTTTCAATTTATCATTCAACAAATTTCCTTATTTAGTAAGTTGTTTGCTAGTTCTGTCAGCGTGTTAACTAGTCCATCTTTTTAATCAAGCATCCTATCTTAAATCAATTATGCAATTCATCACATATCAAACACGTTCATGCCAAGTATCCATATCAAAATAAAAAATTCAACTTTTCTTAAATTAAAGTTCCTTAATTAGCAACTTTAACAATCTTTGTTAATCTTCAAGTACCAACTATTGATTCTAGCATATATCCTATCTTAGTTTCAATTAGATTATTCCATATCCTTTCTTGATTCAACAATCAATCCAAAATCCCTAATTAATCCAAAACCCAAAAATCCCCAATTTTCAATTATGAACAAACTCTTGTTTTGTTTATCTCTAACAACAATTTCTCAATAATCCAAGTCCTTACTAACAAGCTAATGATAAATAATCAATCCAAATTTCATTATAACAACAAACCCTAACAACGATTTTATCTATGATTATACCAAACTATCAAGTAATCCAACAAGATTTCTAATCAATCTTAACAATCAAAATATGACCTTTAGGATGAATGTATGCATGTATGGGTGGGTTTAATACTTCCCTTTACACATACACACATACTCACGACTCATATACACACACACAAGCATCCAAAATTTTCAATCTCTAAAATCAATCTCAACCCAAGAACACCTATTCTAACCAAATTAACCATAGAAATTAACTTATAAACTTACTTGTGTTCTTGAAGATCTAATGAGAATGAGATGGGTGTGAGTGTGATGATCCTTCCTCCTAATTCTTCTTCCTAGAAGCCTAACTCCACCATGATCTTGATCTAACTTGAATGTGTGTGTGGTTATTTGAATGTGAGTATGTGATGGTGTGTTTGTGATGTGTGTGTAAGCATATATATATATATAGGGTGAGGAGGACATGGTTTTACAAGTAAAACCATGGGTGGCCATTGGTTTTAAGAAATGAAACAATGGGATAAATCAATGGGTGGTGGCACATGGCTTTGGGTTGGTAAGTAGGTGTTTAAACAATAATCTTTAGTTTCTGTTTTAACGTCTTACGAATTTTAGATAATCAAACAAATCCCGTTTCTAATAATTTTTGTCAGACTTTGAACGAAATTGGATTCTAGGTAATACAAGCCTAAGAAACTAGTTTTTGGAAATAGTTGACGTTGGGTCCTTACCGGGTCGTCCACCGACACTCGGTTTACTTATTTTGCAATTTTTGTGATTCGAGCCTTCTAAAATTAAGTTTATACATTTTCTCGACTACTTTAATATGTATTTTAATTTTTAGAGGCCATTTAGACACGTTTGGGATTTTATCCGTTTCTAAGTCGTCACCCGAGGTCATTTTGCGTAGTGTGTGCTACGCGACAAAATTGGACGTTTTCAATTTTAATAAAATATATCTCAAATATTTTTGGAGTTTTTAGACTAAAATAATATCACCTAATTTATTATATTATTTTATTTACGTATACACAATTATTTTAGTCACGGTTTAGGGTAATCTTTAGTCGGGTGTCACATTCTCCCCTCCTTTAAGAATTTTCGTCCCGAATATTTAGGAGGTAGTACTCGAGTCTGATCTTACCAAAGATAGATGAATGTATATTCATTTCATCCGCTGTAGACATTCTCAAGTGAACTCAGGACCAAGTCTTGAATTTAAGGGACCTTGACTAACTTGATTCAATTTTGCCTATGCTTATGAATGTTTTTATTCATAACTTATGCAGGTTCTTCTATGAATAGAATCATGATGTCCACACAAACTCTTGTTAATAGGAATGATTAGCGATTTGTCAGATAGACATTTTCTTAAATTTAATACGTGGAACGTGTCACTTATCCTACTGACTTTCGGAGGTAATTCGAGCCTACACACAAATGGACCAACTCGATTGGCGATTTTGAAAGAGTCCAATGTAATGAAGACTCAATTTCCCTCTAGCTTAGCTCAATGATGGTTGACGAATTTTATTTCCGTATAAACTCCCAATGGTGGAATTGTAACGCTGAAAGATAATTGCTTAAAGAAAATAAGCCAATGGTAGGCGAGTATTTCATAGATTCTTGGAGAGTTAACTCGATCCTTGACATAGAAAGCCATATTAGAGTTCAAATGCACCAGTATATTCACAATTATTTTCTAGAACCATAATTGTCAATTTACTTACAAGATTAGTCTAGTATTCTTTTCGTCGGGAATCAATCATTTCTCCATATTACCTTTTTCCTAATGGGTAGAGAACGAACTAATCGTTTTTCTATTACCTAGAGAGTGTCGTGCTTACTTAGGTGTTTGTGGGAATTCGTTATGAAATCTATGATGAATTGAGCATTTAGACTTATGTGTTCGTCTAATACTAATTCACATAAATGTTCATATCTAGGCATCTAAACTTTATTCAATCAGTTTAAGATTTCTCTTTCTTCAGGGCTTTGCCTTGTACTTTTCCAATATGAGTTGTAAGACTTGTTTGTAACGTTAATCCCATCGTATATATATGTGAAGGCTTTTCTTTTATACTCAATCTTCAGCTACAATATTCATTTTACCAGCGTGGTAACCAATATCGCAAATGTAATTATTGAGTAGTTCTACTTCAATGGGTTACCCCATTTTGAATTCCATTTGATCTACAACACATAGAAAACCCTTATGGTTGATGTATACTTTGTTCTATAAAGGGGGTTTTTTCAAGTCTTAAGAGTAAAAACGTCAACTCCTAGCTCAAACATGTGAGTTGTATAATGATTCTGGTGCACATTGAGTTATCATGATGCATAGACTATCATCTTTTGTCTTTCTGCATAAGCATGCATACAAGATCTAACCGTTAAATATCACAATCACTATAAATCTATTTGCTCCTTCTGGGAGGGGAAAGATAGTGCATTACAAAATTTTTTCTTTGTGATTTAGAAGTTTCCTCTTATCTTATTGTTTCAGGCATATTTCTTACCCTTTGGGGTTAATGTCGTCAAAGGTCAAGCTAATCTTAACTACACATTTCCAATAATTCTTAGTAAGGCCTAAAAATTGTCGCACTTTCGGTAGGAGACCTTGGTGTTTCCCAATACTCCTTGGTAAGTCGATCTTCGGGTATGGATCAGGTCCACCTTGAAACTAATCAAATAGATCATCAATTCTCGATAATAGGCATCGAATTTTAATGGTCAGCTTGTTTAGTTCAAGTTTCTTGGAGTTGTTTGAATAGAATTTGTTTTTCTAATGACACCAATCTGTACAGAGATCTAGATATCGGTGCGTCATCTTATACAAGATCTAGTCTAGACTTGATGTGCCTTGACGGGAATAATCTAGGAAAATTTGTGAAGAAAACTTCTAGGTAATCTTGAGTTGTAGGCATATCTCAAGGCGTAGGGTATCCTTCATGCAATAGCTTCCGTGCCTTGGTAACACTCATCAATTTGGTATCATACTGATCACCATGGATTTCTAGAGTTTCACCACTGGCGAGTTGTAAACATACTAGCCTTTCCGAACCCACGATCTTAGCATGATTTTCGGATAATTAGCCTACTTCACCATCTAAGTCATTTATTGATAAAGCTCAAGGAAATTTAAGAAAGTTATAAAGTATGGAGGTATAGGATTATGCTAGAAGCTAAACTAAGAGGATTGGAGCACCAACACAAGCACACATAAAACTTATCATCTTCAACCCCACCAAACTCTAAGTAATATAGATGATAAAAGTTTGTTTTTAAGATTGATTATAAAAGTTGTTCTTCATGCTTAAAAGATTCACACAAAAAGCAAAACACATGAAAATGGAACTACAGTTATGAAAATGGGTGTGTATGTGTGAGCCGTAGGTGTGTATGTATATGTGTAAATATGCCTTACAGCTATACATACATAAACATGCATAAATATTTGCTTCCATTTCTTAGATGGTTCATGTCTAGCTTGGTTTTGATCATGGATTGTTTTTGATAAAATGGGTTTCATATTTTTAGAGAGAGAGAGAGAGAGAGATTGAGATTGTGTGTTGGTCCATATGCTAGACAATAATAACTTTCTTAAAAACAAGTATCTGATGATTGCTATGATTAGTAGCTTGTAGTTAATTTAAAAACAAATAGATAAATAAAGAGTTATGAAAGTGGGATTTGGAAACTATGAGATACATAATAATATTAAACTTTGAATCATGCTTAAAAATGCTAGTATTATTATGATAATTAAAACCCACTTACTATTGTCATGAAAATTATCTATATGCTCTTGATGATTGATTTACGCTAGCATTAGGATTGTCAATTTGATGCTTGAAATTTTGTGATAAGGTGGTTGTTAGTGTTTTAAGACCCACTTATAATAGTACAATTTTTAATTTCTGAAGTTAAGTTAAAGATACAAGAACATATGAAAATTATATTTGTTTTATACAAATATAATTTATGAAGTACTTATTTACATATTTGTTTTAGAAATATATATGCAATTGAGGTTATGTGTTCAATTCTGGAAATCTTAGTTGTTAATAAGTTAGAAATAAACATATTTGATGCTTAAAGTGCTTGGTGTATTTCGTTCGACATAGTTTGCTTAGCGGTAGCTTAAACAGTCGAAAAGTTTGACTTTTTAACGTTCACCGACACAATTTTAGGAACTGTTTGAGAAAAGCACCTAAAACCTAAATATGAGTCTACATTACTTAAAACTAATGTATATATTAAGGACGAGTAAGTAAAACTTGATCCCAGATGGTTCGTGTCGTGAAAAAGACACAAAAATGTTACATTTTTCGTTTTCGTGAAAATAGTAACTAAAATAAGAAAGAAGGTGTTTTTTTTATAAAATAATCAATTATAATTATATATTTTATCTAGAAAGTGTTTTCTAAACATTAAACAATGATTTTTACAACAAAAAGTTAACGCGTTCGTCGTTCAACGCGAAACTGACAAACCTTAACAAAACCGAGGAAACGAAACAAAAATCTTATAAATTACAAAACTTATAATTATCAAATGATTCAAGAAACTAAATCATATTTATATAAATTTATATATTATTAAAAATACAATTATTTGCTAGATTAATATTGTTAGTGCACAGAAATTTAACACTATCGATACGTTATCCTGGCATAAGTTCTTGGATCAGTGATCCTTAGTCGGATCCCGTCAGGATCAAGGATTCTCAGTACTTATTATTTGCTAACGATTGTTTCATGTGTATAACAATGTATTTGACAGATGTAACGGCTAAGAGACGTGGTCTACCCCCTATTTCGCAGTAAAAGTGATGGAGCACGTGGTCAAAGTGGCTGTTATGTTTACATTCAAGATAAAGGCAGATTTTTAGGAAAAATAGTTAATTGTATTTATTATTAATAAATCCATTGAGTTATGATCAGTTAAGGCACACTACCTATATATAGTACACGTTCATAATCATCCAGAGAACAAGCTAGGCCAGCAATACACACACACTTAGAAAATATTGTATCACTGATCATAATCTCCACCATTGTAACCCGATTTTTGATTAATAAAGTGGTGATAGACGATTTGTCATCACCCGGGGTTTTTATGCCGGCGATCCGACCAAGATCAAGGGCTTTTCCTCGTAACAAATCACGGTGTTCTTCATTATTTCGTTTACATATTCATTATTATCACCATAGCACTATACCTCACATTTACAGATTTGGATACATTATCCTTGAGTGATTTTTGTCCAAAACAAATATAAAGTATGATACTTGTTAATACTTGGTGTTTACTTGTATACATGTATATTTGCTAGTTGCTAATTAAGATATGTATATAAATAAGTTAAAACCTTGCATGCTTATGTGAATATGTATTTGGACTTAAACAGATAAAATTCGCCAACGAGTCGTTCGAACTCGAACTAACAAAAAGAAACATTTTAAAGAAATAAAAATGTTTGTGTTAAATATTTTAAGTTGAGCGAACAACTTAAAAGGTATAGATTATTAGAAACACGTGCTATTTTAATAGGACACTAGGTGTTTGGACATATCTGACGTTCTACCTACCGAATGCGAGTTTCTCACAAATTCCCTCATTTTAATATTTAAATGTTTTATAAATGTTTTGGGGAAAGCCACACTTCTTAAGCATTTAATTTTACAAATGTATTAAATGTAATGGGTTAAGTCAGACTGGCATGAAATACCTAGCTAATGAAGCAACTGCCTAAATATAGTATGAACACGAAGGTAAGGAAACAACTACCCGGTCATTATAACCGTTAACCTTGTATCGGGATGTAGAAATATTGATAGATCTATTGAGGTGATGCCCTGCCTGCCGACCAGTGGCTCTGGTTAATGTTGGGGGCAAATATTTTGAGTTTGGTATGTGTCGGGTTATAGATTTAAATTTCTTGCATGTGTCATAATTCTTGCAAACTTATGACTAATAAACTTGTTATAATAATATAATGTTGGATAAAGTTTGAATAATGGATTACCTTCGTAAGCATTCGAAGAGGATTATATATATTGGTAACTATTGGTTTCAAAATACGTGGTTTTAAAAATTAAGAACTCGCCAACCTTGCGTTGACAAAATATCATAAATGTGTCTTTCATGTAAATAAAAAGGTGGAAGCTTCGTGGAGGGCGTGGGAAATGATGACGTGTGTGTTTGAATGGAAACTGTTGAATTTTCAAAATTTGGACTTGTATTTGAATATAACCGTGTAATATGATACGTTTAAAAACTCCGATGGTTGAATAAAGTCCGACTTATGTATTATATGTGAATTTGATTGTGATTGGCTGTAACAGCGTGTGTCACCACCTGAAATGGCTTGATCAAAGTCTTCCATTGTTTAATTAAGATTTTTGGGGTGTGATAGTGTGTGTGCCATTTTTTATTATAACATGCGTGTTATAACTTTATGCAAAATCATTTTATAAAGCTTTAAATGATTTATGTGTCATATCATTGGCCTGCGCACCAAGAAGTGAGTAAACTTGAAATATCTAGTGGTTTTGCCAAACTAAGGTAGTTAGTGGGTAATCCTTTATTTGACAATATCTAGAGTCCTATTGATACACTTTATTATTTTTCACATAATAAAAAAAAGTGAAGAAACTTGTCGATATATTATCAAAAATGGGATCAAAATACACCTTATAAAGTTAAAAAAAAAGGTACAAGTCAAAAAATACATCATGGAGCTGGAGTATCTTGGGCTTCGTCGGATGCATCAAGATCAGAAGGCTCTTCAACTTCATCGTCATGATCAACATGAAAATATTCCCGGAGATGTTCAATGCCATTGTCTTGAGTAGAGAGTTCTTGAATAGCATCCTAAATTAAGAAGGATATGTTGTCAAAGGCTTGCAATTTGGTGTCATAAATACAAGTTGTATCTTGCCCGTGAATTTCAAACTCTTCTAAGGGACGTTTCTCTTCAAAAAACTTAACACCTTCTTCAAAATCGGCTTGGCGTCCCGCTTGGGATGAAGCATGAAGAACTTTCGCTAAGCAATCCCGAAGTTCAGGTTCATCCAGGATATGTTCAATCGCCTATGATAAATAAAGAGGTATTGATTAGTATGTTTCAAAAATAATATACAGAAGAAAGGGGGAGTAATTTTACCAGAGGCAATCCTTTGGTCATAAGCCATTTCCTCTCGGACATGGCCATTTCAGCAGATGCCTTCTGTTCGTTGTATCCTTCCACAAGGGTGGCATTATCGTCAGTTAGCTAAGTAATAAGCTTATCCTTTTTCATAGCTTCCACCTTTAAAATTTTTATTTCTTCTTCATACGAGGTGATCAATCCTCCTTGCATAGATACTTGTTAATGCAAAGCAGCTTTAGCTTGTTCCGCCTGAGCTAGCTCACTCTCTTTATTGTGGGTTTGTTCCCACACAGCCTCAAGTACAGTATTTTGATGCTTGCAAGCTTCTTCCCAAGTGCCTGCCTTTTATTTCCGCCTAAGGGCCTTCTTAGCGTCTTTAAGTTTCCATTTAGCGGTATTGGCCGCCAATCGGTACTCTTCGACTTCCTTCTTCATTCCTCAATAGCATTCTCCATACTTCCCCATTCCTCACCCATAGTCATCCATTCCCTGTATATTTCTTGCCCAGTTGATATAGCATTAGCCATAGTATATAAATAAGAATTGGTAAGGGAAAATCTGATGCGATTGCGTTGACGTGCCTGTTCCACGGGAGGAATACTATGGCTCATAAACTCATGGCAAACTTCATTGTCAGAAAATAAAGAACCCTGAACTAACGTTCAATGCGGACGATGAATTAGCAGATCTTCTTGAGGGTTTGGGCGACCATAGTAATACCCGCGGGACATTCAGGACTCCATCAGAAGACATCCGCAGGTCATCCAAGGTACCCACATAACATACGGAGGGCAAACACCACATGTGGTCGGCATTGGGTTGATAATTTTTCTATCTTTAATTTTATTAGCTACGAAACATGATGACGTAGGTTAGGTAATCCTATACAGACCACACGTGGTCGGTATAGATTGGTTTAGTTTCACTTATTTTTTTAAATTTAAGTTAGCGAGAACACTATTTATTCATGGACTGTATCTTTACAATTAGGTTTTAATTGGTAAAAAAGCTGAAAAAATTATATTTTTTTTAAATTAAAAAATTACATATACCGACCACATCACGTCTGTAAAGGTATTTAAAATAAATCTTATACCGACCACAAGTGGTCAATATAAGTTTTTAAATTTTTTATTTTAAAGTTATTTTTTAATGAGAAAAAAAAACTATGACAAAACCTTTTGCAGCCACTTGTGGGCGGGAAATGTATACGTATACCGAACAATTATATACTGACCACAAATTTGACTTATAGAGACCATTTTGTACTGTTCAACCTATACCGACCACATGTGGTTGATAATTTTTCTTTCTTTAATTTTATTAGCTACGAAACACGATGACGTAGGTTGATTTAATTTCAATTATTTTTTTTACTTAAGTTAGGGGGAACACTATTTGTTAGGCTAGGCTTAATGGTTTATACTTAATCTATTGGGCTTGGGTTTTGGCTAGCATGTAACATCGAAAAGACTTGTTTTCGGTTGGCTTTTGTGTTGATTTGGGCTATAGGTGTTTGGTGCTATGTATACATTGTAACTAGGTCATTATAGGTTGATGATCATTAACAGAGTTCGTATGGTGTGTAAGGTTATGGGGTTATTCATTCCAATCATCTTGTAACCATTGATTAAGGGCTTAAGCACCCGAAGTTTAATATAACTTGTGTTTTGAAGTCCACCGTGTGTTGATTTGTGTTTATTCTTTGTTCGTCTTGAATCAATTCTTTGTTAGAATCTTCCTAACAATGAGTTCATTGATATCACATTGAATGATCCTGTTTTGATCTTTACAATTGGTATCAGAGCCTAGAGCCTATAGACCTATTCTAGGCTCGGTTTTGGTGATATCAAGGATTCATGATTGTGTTTTTGGTTGATATTCATTGGGTAATCTTTTGGAAATCACGATTTTGGAAATTTTTGTGTTCTTCGTGTTCTTCGGGTTTATTTGAGCTATTTTTGTTCCGGGTTTATTTGAGCTATTTTTGGGAGTTAACAGATTTGATCTCTGAGTTTAATTCAAATCCTTGAATTCTCGGGATTTGATTCGCTTACCAAAACTAATTTGATCAACATTGGTTTTCGGCTAACTCAGTTTTCGGGCAATAATCATCGTTCTCGGGCAATAATCAAGGTTCTCGGCTACATCTGATCGTTGTCGGCTAGATTTGATTATTCTCGGCAACAACCCAGGGTTCTTGGGACTATTTGTGCGTTCTCGGCCATTGTGTTTTCGGTATCAGTCTTGTGTTCTCGACTCGTGGGTTTTCTAGTTTAGTTTTGGGCCTAGATACATTGGGCCATTGCTGATTGGACTTGAAATTTATATTGGACCATTGGACTGTTATTTGGACTTTTAATTGAAATGGACCAATTATGTAACACATCATCAAATGCTGCATTGCATCAAGAGTTGGATTCCATTATGGGAACTGCTACTCGTATACCACATGATTTCTATCGGTCTTGAGCAGCTTTCATTCTTGCCTTGATCCGATTGAACCTTGATGAGGTTACTTGCACAACTTTCAGACTGCCCATCGGTTTAAGGATGATATGCCGTATCGATGTTCAATCTTGTTCCCATGGCTTCATGGAACTTCTTCCAGAATCTTGAAGTAAAGCGAGTATCTCTATCTGACACAATCGATAAAGGCACTTCATGCTTAGCCACAACTTCTTTTATGAACATTTGCTAACGTTTCTAACGAGATAGCCTCTCGTATAGGCAGAAAGTGAGCACTCATAGTCAAACGGTCAACAATCACCCAAATGGTATCATGATGCTTAGCTGTACGGGGTAGCTTAGTTATGAAATCCATGGTGATGTGTTCCCATTTCCATTCAGGTATCTCCAAGGGTTGCATCTTCCCATAAGGCTGCTTCTGGTGTTCAACTTTGACTTGCAAGCAAGTCAAGCACTTACTGACATAATCTACTATATCATTCTTCATACCCGGCCACCAGTAGTCTCTCTTCAGATCTTGATACATCTTGGTGGATCCTGGATGAATCGAGTATCTCGACTTGTGAGCTTCATCTAAGATTCGACTTCTAAGATCTCCATGGCGTGGAATCCACACACGGTCGAACCTAGTCTTCACACCATGAGTGTTATCTATCTACTTGTCTTGTTGTCCAAAGATTCTTTCCTTCTTCACTAGCCCTTCATCTATAAGCACCTCAAACTGCACCTTGATGATTTCATCAAAGAGATTTGAGTTATTAACTTATATGACTTCACTGTTGCAATAACTTCTTCATTCTTACGGCTTAGCGCGTCGGCGACCACATTAGCCTTACCAGGATAGTATTTGATATCACAGTCGTTGTCCTTTATCAACTATAACCACCTTCTCTGTCTCATGTACAATTCTTTCTGCTTGAAGAAATACTTCAAACTCTTATGATCGGTGTAAAGAGTACACTTATTACCATACAGGTAGTGTCTCCATATCTTGAGGGCATGCACTACTGCTGCTAACTCTAAGTCAGGCGTCGGGTAGGTGCTCTCATGAACTTTCAACTGTCTGGATGCATAAGCTATCACTTTTCCTCGTTGCATTAATACGCAACCTAAACCACGATGCGAGGCATCCGTACAAACAACCAAATCCTCGCCACCATCAGGTAGAGTAAGGATCGGAGCTTGTGTGAGTCTTTTCTTTAATTCTTCGAAAGCTTCTTCCTGAAACTTACCCCAACTGGATACTACTGACTTCCGGGTCATACCGGTTAACGGTGCTTCTATTTTGGAGAAGCCTTCGATGAATCTCCTATAATAGCCAGCCAACCTTAAGAAACTTCGTATATCAGTCGAGTTCTGCGGAGTCTTCCAATTCGTTATCATCTCGATCTTAGCTGGGTTCACGGTAATCCCTTCAGGATTGATCACATGACCTAGAAATTGTACCTCCCGCAACCAGAATGCGCACTTCGAGAACTTAGCATACATTTTCTCTTCCTTCAGCTTCTCTAATACTTCTCTTAGATGCCCAGCGTGATCAGACTCTCTCATAGAATAAATCAATATATCGTCATGAAAACGATGACTGACTTATCTAACATCGGCCAACATACCCTATTCATCATATCCATAAATGTTGCAGGAGCATTTGTTAGACCGAACGACATCACGAGGAACTCGTAGTGTTCTTACCGCGTCCGTAACACTGACTTTGGAATGTCTGCCTCTTTCACCTTCAACTGATGATAACTTGATCTATGGCCTATTCGTGAGAACCAACTCGAACCTTGTAGTTGATCAAACAAATCATCAATCCGTGGCAACGAATATCTGTTCTTCACCGTAAGCTTATTCAACTCACGATAGTCTATACACATTCTCATACTTCCATCATTCTTCTTAATGAACAACACCGGTGCACCCCACGGGGAATCACTCGGTCTTAAAACCTTTATCAAGGAGTTCTTGTAGTTGGGACATCAACTATTTCATCTCAGGTGGCGCCAGGTGGTAAGGTGCTTTCGCGACAAGCTGTGCTCCTAGTATTAAGTCTATCTGAAATTCTACCTCTCGCTCCGGTGGCAACCCCTGAAGGTCCTCAGGGAACACTTTTGGGTAGTCGCACACAATAGGAAAGTCCTTCACTTCTTTCGTCTCGGCCGTAGCTTTGACAACATACGCCAGGTAGGCACTGCGCCCTCGCCTTAACAATCCTTCGGCTTTTATCATCGTAATGACATTAAGCCTTGAACTTTCTTTATCACCAAAAACCGTCACTCGTACTACCATCCAAGGACTTTAACCTTATTATCCTACTCTAACACACTATCTGAGCCTCGAACTCAGATAGCCAATCCATTCCCAAAACCACGTCGAACCCTCCTAAGGTTATGACATACAGGGTAATAGGGAACTCACGTCCCTCTAACTCTATCTTACAATCCTTAACCATTCTCATTATTTTAACCAAGGTCTCACTAGCAGTTTCGAATATAAAGGTTTCGGGCACATGAAAACATTTCATTTTTGCTAACTTACTAAATTTCGTAGCTACAAAACTTCTATTCGCACCCGAATCAAACAAAACTGAAGCAGAAATACCATTTACTTGAAACGTACATGTCACAACATCCGGTATCTGCTTGGCCGGCTCCTAAGTCAGCATGTAGGCCCTAGTACTCGGCCTCACTTGTTCAGCATCTTTCTTCTCACTTCCTCCAGCTTCACCACTAGTGCAAGCCCTTGCCAGGTGACCGGTCTGACCACACCTATAACATGCGGGATTTGCATGGAAATCCTGAGCAAAATGCTCCATCTTTCCACATTTGTAACATGCATTTTACCCTAACTTGCATTCCCCAACATGAGACTTCCCACACTTGTGACACACGTTTGAACCAGTACCCCATTTGCACTCCCCAGCGTGCATCTTACCACAAGTCTTGCACGACCTCTTCTCCCACACCATCTGTCTCTTATCTATGGGGTTCCATGATTGGGTACCGGGTTGCTTAGCAGGAACAACCCATTTCTTCTCTCTCTTCTCTTCTAACACCACATCGTCCACAACCAGGTCATTGTAAACCATCTCCGCGAGTTCAACGGCAGAGTCAAAAGTGACAGCTTTACTTGCCCTGATTAATGTACAGACGTTTTGTGGAAGTACTCTTATGTAGCACTTGATCCTCTTGGCATCAGTGTTCACCATGTCAGGCACCAACCTCGACATGCGGTTGAATTCAGTAGTGTACTAGCGGTGTGTCATCTTACCCGCCTTCAAGTTCAGAAACTTCATCTCAACCCCTCTCAACCTCAGCATCAGCTGAAAAACGCTTCATGACCATCTATTTCAGGTCATCCCATTTCACCGCCTTAACTTCTTCTCGAGTCATTCTCTGCTCCACCGACTCCCACCAGTACATAGCTTCATCTCCGAACAATTGGGTGGCATAACCCACTGCTTGGTCAGGACGACACTCGCTAATTCGGATAACCTTGTCCATGGCAGTTATCCTTTGGAGAGTAGCGATTTTATCCCCCAAACCAGCCAACTTCGGTGGGTTGCAACCTTTGAACGACTTATAGTTACACCCACCTCGTCCTCTCTTCCTCTCATCAACTTTCAGATATCGGACTTCACTTGATTCACCTTCCTCATCATCAGCTTTCTTACCGTCCTCCCTTGCCATCTCAGTCGTCCTCACATGGCTTCCAGCCGACTTTTTCGGTTGCAGGTTCTTCACTGCAGCAGCTACAGCTTGAGCAATGGCGGCCTGAACCACGGGATCAAGCTGATACCCTTCATTGTTGTTTGGATTATGTCCAGCTGCACTTCCTTCTTCCCTTGTGTTAGTAACGGGTTCTACAGAAGGTCCTCGGACAGCATGTGGCCTACCACGACGTCCAGTACGACCTTTTTGACCGACGACCTTTCTTGCTCCAGCCATTCGTATTATATAAGGAAACTCAAACGTCATAACTCAAGGAACTTTTTAGTACAAGGATAGGAAGGCTAACATGTAATAACAGTGGCCAATTGTAATTATCTGATCACGTTATTCTCTGTGTCCTATACACTTCCCTTTATGAGTCCACTTGTGCTAGTTCTACTTCTAACAGTTAGATAATCAAACAGTTCATATAATCATATACTCCTATCTCTAGAATTTAAGCTAACTTCCTTACACATTCTTACATTACATGTTAAATTAATCACATACTTTACCTTTACTTAGCTTGCTTGAGCGACACATGGCTTCCTTGAACTGGCATCTTCTTTCTTTTCTTTCTTACGTCCCATTCTCTATTCGAGTCTAAGCATGTAGGATGCTTAATTCTCTCGAACTTATGCTCTGATACCAACTTATAAGGACCCGGTCCCAGTGCCCTACTTTCACGTTGAATTTACTCATAAACGCAGTTCTAAATATCATAATTAAAACTTTTGCGGAGTAAATAAAACTTTGATAATTCATTACAAACATTCGATACTTGTCTTTAAAACAAAACATAAATGATTTATTTAAAACATCATGAGAAAACTTCTTTGGATACCAGTCCCTTCAATCCTGCCATGTGTCCTTCTCTCAAGCCAACTACTTCAATCTATTCACATGCGTGCATACTAAAAGTCAGCTACGTTGAGTGAGTTCTAGTTAATACAGGTAACATACAATACATTCACATACTTACATACATACGTATCCGGAGATACATATATATACTTAGCTTTTTACCTTTCTTCATACTTTCATACTTTCATACATACATATGTACATACATTTCGTCCTATAACCTTCGCATATATTATTAGGGTTTGTTCCCTTAATTCGCGGATATTATTAGGGTCTGTTCGCTACATTCGCATATATTATTAGGGTCTGTTCCCTTCATTCGCAGATATTATTAGGGTTTGTTCCCTACCTTCGCAGATATTATTAAGGTCTTCCCTACATTCGCAGATATTATTAGGGTCTGTTCACTGCCTTCGCTCTACCATTCCTTTATACTAACATTCATACAATTTCGTACATACCCTGCTTTTTCATTCATTCATACACAATTACATATTCTGACACTTACCTCCCTTGGCGATACGTGCAATATCTGAAGATCGTTCACGTACCGACAAGCTTTCATTCATATTCACATTATAATATCTATCACACATATATCATCCATGTATACACTTACTACTCAAGGTAAGTGTATTAACTAATCACATCGAGTATGCACACAGCCCCGAAAACATAACAATGAAATGGGGCTAGAAACTCACCTGAATTTGGTTACGTTCACTGTTAATGGTTATTCCTCTCTTTAGATGTGCGCAGCTAACTGTATAACAATTACACACATCAATTAACTATCACTACCCACATCGTGTTTCTAGTTTAATTATAACCCTCAATGAACAGGGGTCCAGGGGCAGCGCCCCTTGCAGCGGGGTTCTAGGGGCGGCAACTCCTAGCAGGGTCCAAGGGGTAGAGCCCCTGGCTGGGGTCGAGGGCTTCTTAATTTTATTCTTATTAACTGTCTTGACACAATTTCCATTAGAGTTCTTAATGTATTATTTTATTTACTAACTCAAAAAGTTCGAGGGCCTCTTTGTAATTAAATCATTTTATTCTAAGTCCAGGGACCTTTCTATCATTCTTTTGAATTCTAATTTGTTATCCATCCCTTAAAGAATGAGGTTCATTCGTTACTTCTTAACTTTATAACGAATTGATCCTCATAACGAATTGGTCTTTATAACGAACTGGTCTTTACAACGAATTGGCCTTTATAATGAACTGGCCTTTAATGAATGATCATAACGAACTGCTGCTAGTTCGTTATTTCTCCTCAGCGAAAGGGCATAACGAATAATTTTTAATTCTTTATTTCTCCTTAACGAATGGGCATAACAAATTACTATTAATTCATTATTCTCCTTAACGAATGGGCATAACGAATTACCATTAATTCGTTATCCTTCCGTTAATAAATTTGGGTTTGGTAAAAGAATGTCAGAATATTCTCTGACATTCCCTTTTACCTCGTATGCCGCTTTCCGGCGCCATCGTCGCCGGAAAACTGGGATCTCGCCAGAAAAATGAGATCTCACTCGTTTTCCACCGTTTTTCACCGTTTTTCGTCCCGTTCGATCCAGATCTGACCTAGTGTGACTCCTAAGCTCATATTTTGATCGGTTTATACCCAATTCCATCCGGACCTTGTGACTTTTACGGTTTAGGGTGTCGGCTCATCGTTTCGCCACTAGATTTAGCGGGTTTGGATCCATATGATATCGTAATGTCATTACCTCAGATCGATGCTCGGTTTTCCCTCCTGGTTTCGGTTAGAGAAAAATAAATATGAGAGAGATCTTAAGTGTGTGTTTTTTTTGGTGTATTGAATGAGTGGAAATAAATGGATTATGGTTTAATTAAGGTTTATATACTATGGGTCATGGGCTTAAGGCCCATAGTCTTTCTCCTTTCCTTATTAACCCAAGTCCATTAACCATTTTACTTAACCCAACACAAGCTCATCTCATAACATCAAATATTATTATTATTATTATTATTTTATTAACCGAAATGGAAAACGGGATGTTAGAAAACTGCGGTTCACCTCATAAACCGACTTCCCTCAAAAATTCTTAACTACAAATCACCTTATGATAAGCTATACAATACCTCACCGACTTACAAGAAATTACAACCATTTGGTTGTTTGTGTTTTCTAGGTTGCGTCCTTATGCAAAATCCAAACTACACCCTTGATCTATCAAATGCATCTTTCTTGGTTACTCGTCCTCCAAATTTGCCTACAAATGCTACGATCCCATTTCTCATCGTCCCTGTCACTCCCGGCACGTCCAATTTGTGGAACATATTTTCCACTTAAAAATGGAATGTATGTCAAATCCTACTCTTCCAACCGCCATCATTGGGGCGTCAACTTAATATTAAGAAAACCGAGGTTTTTTGGCCAGCGTGTAATGGAGTGAAAGTTAAAGAAGGGCTTTTCCCTAGTGGGATTGGTAGACCAGAGAGAGGGGTAAAGCTCCTTGGAGGGGCTGTTAGTCGAGATCCCTACTTTATTAAGGAGTTGGCGAGGCAGAGAGCATCTCGTGCGGTTGATCTTATGAAACTCTTACCTTGCCTTAGGGATCCCCAGATCGAACTCCTCCTGCTTAGGTCTTGCATGGGGGTTTCTAAGTTGCTTTTTGGGTTACGAACATGCCACCCCCATATGATGGATGATGCGGTATCCTATTTTGATAAGGGGCTTCGAGAAGCCATCGAAGACATAGTTGTATTTGGAGGCCCGTTCTTTGGTGATCTTCAGTGGCGACTTGCATTTTTACCGATGTGCTTGGGGGGTTTAGGCCTTCTTTCGGCTCATGATGTTGGGGTTTACGCTTTTGTAGCGTCGATGGCTCAGTCTTGGAAGCTACAGAATCACATCTTAAGGAATAGCGGAGTTGTCGACCTGGACTCAGACTACGTGCAGGCCCTGGAACGCCTAAATGGTGCTCTCCCAGACTCTGACATTAGCGGTTTCTCTTATAAGGACACCGACCCACCAAAGCCTCAAATAACTAACGTGAATGCCCTTTTTGGCAAAATCGCCCAGAGCCTGGGAGAAGTTTTTGGATTGTCCCTCCCGACAAAAGGCGGTTATTGAATGCTTACAAGGTCCTCATGCCCAAGATTTTCTGACCGTTATCCCGATTGATGGCTTGGGCCAAAGCATGTTTGCGGTCGAGTATAGGGCCATTCTTAAGTACCGTTTAATGGTCCCAATATACCCAGAAGACGAAACATGTCTGATCTGCCGTAAGGCTTGCCTGGATAAATTCGAAGATCATGCGGTTCATTGCAAGGAGATGCCTGGGTTCAAATACTGACATGATTGGGTGCGGGATGTTCTTTGGGACATCTTAAGGTGAGCTGGGATATCAGCTAAAAAGGAAGCCCCCGTAAACTTCCTTACAGACCCCACGGAACGGAGATCCACTCTACGACCGGTAGATTTGCTAGTCTTTGGTTGGGCCGGGGGAAAACACGCTTGTGTTGACCTCACAGGGGTATCTCCTTAAGCTGGTTTGAGGGATAATGGGTTTGTAGCTGGGCAAGCAATGCAAAAGGCTGACACGAAGAAGGTGGAGAAACATGCTAAAGCCTGCGAAGAGAACCAACGTGTTTTTGTCCCTCTGGCTTTTGATACCTTTGGCTCCTTGGCACCGGAAGTTATCCGTTTCCTAACCAGGGTCCAACGGGTTGTGCATAGCAATGTGTCGACTCCAAAGGGGCAGGGGTATGTCTTTAGCAGGTTAGGGTTTGCAATTCAGAAAGGGGTGGCGGCGCAGCTTGTTGCCCGCCTACCTGCTATGTTGATGTAATATCTATGTTTCTTAATAAATTAATAATAATAATAATAATACTGTTATATAAAAATAAAAAAAAAGTTGGTGGGTTTTTTTATATTGTGTTATTTGGTTGTTCATTGTGTTTTTTAATTGAGTTTTTCTATGCATTGTGTTATAAATTTTGGTCATTGTTTTTCAGTTGGACTCATATTAAAGAAAATAACTGAAACAAAGATTACATCATTACGTCTTTATGCTCAACATTTGTCTTTCTACTTATCATTGTGTTTTAGTAATTATGATCAACATTCACTTAAGTTGAAACAAATAGTATTATGTTCATTGTGTATTACGTTCAAGTCATTGTGTAATATGTAGATTCCATTGTGTTTTACGTTTCAGGTCATTATGTTATATGTATTTACCATTGTGTCTTACGTTTCAGGCCATTGTGTTATATGTATTAATTATTGTGTTTTACGTTTCAGGTTATTGTGTAATATGTATTCATCATTGTGTTTTATGTATTAGATAATTCGTTGGTATTTTTCATTATATTTACATATTATTACACAATGGTGTTATTTGTATTTAAAAAAACACAATGATCAGTTGAAAGACACAATGGCAAAAAAAAAACATATTGACAAACAGAAAGACACAATGACAAAAATAAACACAATGATAAGAAAAAAAGACACAATGAAGTATTTTTTTTATTTTTATATAACAAAATCATACTCATATTAAAGATAAAAAACGCTTGTTATGGTGAATTTTAGTTTTAAAAAAAATATCATATGAAAAAGTTAGAGACGTTTAAAAATGATGGGGGAATTAACATGTGACTTGCATGTGGAGAGAGAACATGTGTACTATTACTTTTATACCCTTTTTATTTGGTCTCTGCTTGACACATGTCAATTAATTACGGATTCTGACACTTCTCATTTTTGTTGCACTTTGTAGAATATCTCAACCCTATAATTGATTACATTATTACAAGATTATAATATACTTTATATATAAATATATTTATATATTTAAAATAAACATAATACAATATTTCAGGTACATCAGGTATATAATAAAATAAATGAGTTAATGTTATCAGGTAATCGGGTCAGACAACTACGTCATTAAGACAATATAATTTTTTTTATGTACCAGTGGAGTCATCATTCCTTATTATCAACATCAATAATCATGTTTGTACTTTGTATCATTGTTTCACCTAGTTGACTCTAACATTTATATTGGGTTAATGGTGTAAAATTTTGTAGATTTGGAGTTTACCTGGTTACATATTCTCGCATGATGAGCCAATCTACATACACTATTAAAACAATCGAGTTTATGACACATGATCTGTTCTTAGTGGTCCAACCTTATCGTTTCCATATATAACGACCATTTCTTTCACTTTCTTCCCAATTAAATAATTAAAACGAAATTGAATTAATGAGTACTCGTGCTATTGGTTTAATTGAATATTTTTCAAAAATAACTTGCATCTTATAATTTCTTTTTATTTTAATAATTGTGAATTAAATTTAATTAAAACAAAACACACGCGACCAGATTTTAATTTTTATAACTCTTACCCGATTTGTTACCATAATATGAATATCATTCACTATTCATTCTTATTCTCTCTGTATCATTTAATATTCATTCACATTTATATGTGATCCCGCACAAAAAATTATGTCATTGATTGTGCCATTTTTGATTTTTAAACTTTAAAACTTTTAAGTTTCACTACAATGTGAATTTTGTAAATCAATGGTCAGATATTCAATAATGTGTAACATTTACCACGATTAAAATTATTTAAAGTTGATTTTTTAAAATAACTTGTCAAACATTCCACGTCTTAAATTACCACTGGTGAAAACTGAGGCCAAGAGAATTAAGTGCTACATCAGAGGACTGCTGCGAAACGGCCGCACTTTATTCAGGGCTAGTAAGCCTGATACTTTTGACTCTGCAATTGAACTTGCAGAGATGATTTATGATGGCCTGGCTGTGGATGATATGGAGGAGGTGGAGGAGAAAAAAGAGAAGAAATGGGTTGTTCCAGCTAAACGACCAGGTACCCAATCATGGAACCCCAGAGATTAGAGACAGAAAGTACGGGAGAAGAGGTCGTGCAAGACAAGTGGGGTACTGGTTCTGACGTGTGTCACAAGTGTGGAACGTCCCATGGTGGGGAATGCAGGTTAGGGTCATATACCTGTTACAAATGTGGAAAGATCGGGCATTTTGCTCAGGATTTTCATGCAAATCCCGCATGTTATAGATGCGGTCTCACCTAGAAAGGGCTTGTACGGGTGGTGAAGTTGGAGGAAGCGAGTAGAAGGATGCTGAACAAGTGAGGCCAGGGACTAGGGCCTATATGCTGACCCAGGAGCAAGCCAAGCAGATCCGTGATGTTGTGACTGGTACGTTTCTAGTAAACAGTATTACTGCTTCAGTGCTGTTCGATTCAGGTGCAAATAAAAGTTTTGTGGCTACGACATTTAGTAAGTTAGCAAAAATAAAATGTTGTCGTGTGCCTGAAACCTTTATAGTAGAAACTGCTAGTGAGACCACGGTTAGGATAATGAGAATGGTTAAAGATTGTAGAATAGAGTTAGAGAGACGCGAGTTCGCTGTTACCCTGTATGTTATGACCTTAGGAGGATTCGATGTGGTTTTGGGAATGGATTGGCTATCTGGTTCGAGGTACAGATAGTGTGTAATAGTAGGTTGATAGGGCTAAAGTCCTTGGATGGTGGTATGATGAAGGTTTATGGTGATTGATGTATATAAAAATATACATTTTTTTAGCATCAAATAATCTCTAAAAACTGCAAGTTCTATCGTATAATATAGTTAAAATAACTACTTATCATGTTAAAATGTATTTTCAGGTGAATCCAAGCCTCAAACGAAGAAACGAATGAAAAGCCAAATAAAACCCAAGAAAACAGCAAAACATGGGGCTGTGCTTCAGAAAGCATGGGGTTGTGCTTCTGGAAACACGGGGCTGTGCTTCTGAAAGCACGAGGACATGCTTACCTATCAGAAAAGACAAAAATCTACAAGAAAAGACAAAATAGTAGACAACTAGACACGGGGTCGTGCTTCAATGGACACGGGGCCGTGGTCACCTTTCAAAAACGACAAAAAGAATTAGCACATGTCATTAAAAAGTACGGGGCCATGCCTCAGGAAGCACAAGCCGTGGTCACCTTTCAGAAACGACAAAAAGAATTAGCACATGTCACTAAAAAGCCCGGGGTCGTGCCTCAGGAAGAACAGGGCCGTGGTAAGTCATCATGTACGATCTGACAACATGCAACTGGGACAGGGGAAATGTTCTACTGTTTTCTTGATGGATTCTCCGGATACTTTTAAATTCCCATAGCTCCTGAGGATCAGGAGAAAACCACCTTTACATGTCCGTATGGAACCTTCGCCTACTGAAGAATGCCATTTGGATTATGTAATGCTCCAGCCACCTTCCAACGTTGCATGGTGGCCATCTTTCATGAAATGATCGAGCACTCTATGGAAGTTTTCATGGAAGACTTCTCAGTCTTTAGAGAATCCTTCGATCATTGTCTGAAAAACCTAGACAAAATGTTGGCTAGGTGTGAAGGAGTAAACTTAGTACTCAACTGGGAAAAATGTCATTTTATGGTCAAAGAAGGCGTTGTTCTAGGTCAAAAGATATCCCAAGCAGGACTAGAAGTTGATAGGGCCAAAATAGAAACCATATCCAAACTTCCACCACCAACTTCAGTCAGAGCCATTAGAAGTTTTCTAGGTCAAGCAGGCTTCTACCGCCGCTTCATAAAAGACTTCTCCAAAATTTCTAGACCTGTGACCAAACTTCTGGAAAAAGACGCACCATTCATCTTCTCTGAAGAATGTGTTGAATCATTCAACATATTAAAAGTCAAACTTGTCAACGCACCAATCATGACTACACCCGATTGGACCCTTCCATTCGAGATCACGTGCGATGCAAGTGACTTTGCCGTTGGAGCCGAACTCGGACAACGCAGAGAAAAACACTTTCACCCAATTTACTATGCCAGTAAAACTCTTAACAATGCACAAGAAAATTACACCACAACGGAAAAAGAGTTACTAGCAGTAGTCATTGCTTTTGAAAAATTTAGATCCTACCTAGTTTTTTCCAAAACCATAGTGTACACTGACCATGCCGCCATAAGATACCTCTTCAACAAACAAGATACAAAACTCAGACTCATCAGATGGATTCTACTACTCCAAGAATTCGACATTGAAGATAAGGAAAAAAAAGGAGCAGAAAATGTAGCCGCAGACCATCTTTCACGCTTAGAATGCCCATCTTCAAAAGGACACCACGAGGAAATTATCAATGATAATTTTCCACATGATGTTCTCATGCATATCCAAGCAGTCATGCAGGAGGAAGATGAAAGGCCTTGGTTTGCCGATTTCGCGAACTATTTAGCATGTAGAATCTTAAGGAAAGAGCTCACTCATCAACAGCGGAAGAAGTTCTTCTCCGACCTTAAGTTCTACTTCTGGGAAGACCCTTACTTGTTTACTATAGGTGCCGATCAGGTAGTTCGTAGGTGTGTATCAGGAAAGGAAGCCTTAGATATTCTCAAACACTGCCATGAAGGACCTACTGGGGACACCACAGTACCGCCATCACGGTCTGAAAAGTGTTTGATGCAGGGTTTTTCTGGCCCATCATATATAAAGACACACATGCTTTGATCCAAGCATGCGATGCTTGTCAAAGAGCCGGAAACATCTCAGCTAAAAATGAGATGGCTCAAAATGGCATTCAATTTTGTGAGGTCTTTGATGTATAGGGAATAGATTTCATAGGCCAATTTCCTAACTCATTCAGAAATAAGTACATCCTTGTAGCAGTCGACTACATGTCTAAATGCGTAGAAGCACAAGCTCTTCCCACTAACGATGCTCGAGTAGTTGTGCGATTTCTGAAAAAGTTATTTTCACGATTCGGACTCCAAAAGCCCTAATCAGCGACAGAGGTACCCACTTCTGTAATACCTTAATGGACAAAATCTTAGCACGATATGGAGTTCACCACCATTTGGCAACACCATATCACCCTCAGACCAGTGGGCAAGTAAAAGTCTCGAATCAGGGAATTAAAAGGATCCTAGAAAGAACTATAGGAACGAATCGCAAAAATTGAGCAAAAAAGTTAGATGACGCTTTGTGGGCCCTTAGGACGGCTTACAAAACCCCTATAGGAACAACACCATTCAAACTTGTTTATGGGAAGGCATGTCATCTACCCGTAGAACTAAAACACAAAGCGTATTGGGCTTTGAGAGCAGTGAATTTTGATCTAATGTCCGCCAGTAAAAATCGAGAAGATCAAATTCACGAGCTCAAAGAACTAAGAGCACTGACATATGAATGGTTTTACAAAGAAAAGACTAAATATTTACACGACACCCATTTAAAAGGAAACAAGAAATTTCAAGTTAGCGACCGTGTACTGTTATATAACACACGTTTACATCTTTTCCCAGGAAAGTTGAAATCTCGTTGGACAGTTCCACACTTAGTTGAATCAATTTTTGATTATGGGACAGTTGAGATTTCAAATTCTGGCTGCCACAAGTTCAAAGTTAATGGACATCGATTAAAACCATACATCGATGGACCATTCGAGAACGTCTCGGAGGTACTAATCCTCCACCAAAACCGATGAACATATTGTAAGTAGGGTCTAGCCAAGACCCTGATTAAACTAGGCATTGTAATAGAAATAAAAATATATAATTTTAATAATAATAATAATAATAATAATAATAATAATAATAATAATAATAATAATTTTCAGTATTATTATGCCTTGGATGTTTGTTTGCAGTTTTATTATTTAGGTACACTACAGGAAAATGGAAGAAAAACAGGGGACGCCCTGTCGAAATTTCGTTAGCCCGTAGGGAAGTTTCTTTCATTTTACCCACCATACTTTATATAAATGTTTTTTACGAGTTTTTTTATGAATCTTTTCACATTGAGGACAATGTGAGATTCAAGTGTGGGGAGGGAAATTACTTGACCAATTGCTTGCTCAACTAATTATAATATTCTCTAATAAACAAAAATTTTTGTAGCAAACAAAGACTGTTTTTATATAACAAAACCAAAAGCATATCCAAGAAATTTTTTTGCAAATAACCAACTAAAAAAATCTACTATAAACAAAAAAGTGAAAAAAGTAAAAAGAAGTGTAGTAATATTGAGAAGAAATTTATGCATGATATGGCGTTTATACCCAATTCCTCCCTTACTGTGAGATAAACCTCATGCCATATAAATATTTTTTCGGAAGCTTTGAGTGAGTCATATGTTTCTTGTGATTTAGAACTTGTCGCAATTATTCATTTCAAGACCGCACGAAGAGTTGTATAAGGAAGAAGGTAATATTGTCACAATCCCATCAAACCATTCTTCAAATCACAAAACCCAAAAACCTTAACCAAAACCGTACCACTTTATCCATCTCACCGGTAAAATACAACACTGGTCTTTTACCGTCAGACCCTAAAGAACTGGAAATGAGTTTTTTCGATTTAAATTTCCTTTGTTGCATACATTTCGCAAAACCTAGGTTGCTCCAGAACTTAGGGAGAGAATCTTTCTCTTTAGAAATGAGGTGAAGAAAAAGTGGCGCCAAGACGAACAAAGGCCACCATTTTGTGGAGTTTCCAAAAGCGCAATGAAAGGAAGAGCAAAAATATATGAATGATGCTTAGGATACGAAAACTGATCCCACGAAGAAAGATATAGAAAAAGTCAAACTCAGTCTCACATGAATATACCGAACTAATGAGGGTGGGGGCTATTATGCTCAAAGTCGAACGATCCATTAGAGTTGGGAGTAATGTTCAGAGCAGGATTGAGGAAGGACTGATCCACATCCTCGACAAAACTGGTCTTGACGATCTGACCTTAAAAGAGTCACTAGTTAAAATAAATAGCAATAGGGAGAAAAGAGCTAACCGTTGAAGACATCTTAAGACTCCCGACAATCAGCAGAAGTTGTATTTACCATGCTCATTAGCCTAAACCCTTGAACCACCACAAAATACCAAATCCCTACTCACACAAAACCAACCCATATTACTTTCTAATCTATGCAACCCTTCACAAAGGTGAAAATTTAAAATTGCTACAAGCTTATTTTTCACAGGTTATTAAGAGTATTCACATACATACATCACAGGTATGATCAGATATAAAACCGAGTGTGAGTGAACACTGTGAGAACGTGACGTTTTGCATAAACGGAAACTCATAAAAACAAAATCACCTTTTTATATATCACTACATATATTCCTATGATTTAAGGTTGGTTATTTTGTTCCCGTTTTCTTGGAACTCTTTTGGGGATGTTTAAGCTATGGTCATAACTTGCTATTTTTAGAGAATATTTATGAGTATCTTGCTTGAGGACAAGCAATGTTCAAGTGTGGGGATGTTTGATGTATATATAAATATACATCTTTTTAGCATCAAATAATCTCTAAAAACTACAACTTCTATCGTATAATATAGTTAAAATAACTACTTATCATGTTAAAATGTATTTTCAGGTGAATCCAAGCCTCAAACGAAGAAACGAATGAAAAGCCAAAGAAAAACCAAAGAAAACCTAAGAAAACAGCAAAAATGGGTCTGGGATTCAGAAAGCATGGGGATGTGCTTCTGGAAACACAAGGCTGTGCTTTTGGAAACACGGGGCTGTGCTTCTGAAAGAACGAGGCCGTGCTTACCTATCTGAAAAAGACAAAAATCTACAAGAAAAGACAAAATAGTAGATAACTAGACATGGGGTCGTGCTTCAATGGACACGGGGCCGTGATCACCTTTCAGAAAAGACAAAAAGAATTAGCACATGTCATTAAAAAGCACTGGACCGTGCCTCAGGAAGCACGGGGTCGTGGTCACCTTTCAGAAACGAGAAAAAGAATTAGCACATGTCACTAAAAAGCACGGGGCCGTGCCTCAGGAAGCACGGGGCCACGGTGAGTCATCATGTACGATCTAAAAACATGCAACTGGAACACGTAGACAGCCTATAAATAGAGGCTCTTGTGTCATTTGAGAGGTGTGCCTTGAAGAGAGTTCTATTTGGTTTTCATTTATAAAACACACACCAACACTCACATTGAAGATCTAGTGAAGAGTTTGAAGGCTTGGAGGTCATCATCATCAATCATCATCATTAATCATCATCATCATCATCCACCATCATCATCATTAAGAAGGAATATTCACCCACATTTGGTTAGATTGTACTAGTTTAATCATGTGTTTGTTATTATCATCATCCATCCTAATGTTAATCAGCATGCTCATTATGAGCTAAACTCCATTTACCATCTAATATCTATGAAGAAGCTTTGTTTTACTTGATAATTATATAAAACATGTGGTGTAGTCTAGTAAAGTACATGGCTATCTTACAATTATCTTTTGATGAGAAATGTTTCACCATCTTAAATCAATAATTCAAAGTTGGTGATTGTCAATTCTATTGGCAATCATTCATGATCGATTCATGTTCTTGAAAAATAGAAATACTTTGATAAATTATCGAAACATGGATCCTTATATTGTACTTAAAAATGATGAGATATAAGTTATGATCTATTTCTCTAAGTCTTGTTAATCCGAAAATGGCATTGCTTAGGATATCATTCTAGTTAAAGAAATCATATGTTAACGAAATGTGTAATTATAACCTACTTAAATCAACCAAGGGGAGGTTGTGTGACTAAACTACAACCACCCGAAGTTGTTAGAATTGGTATTTGAGAAATCAAAGTCAATCCTAATCTTTCTACTTTACGAAACTACTTGCCAACTGAAATTGACATTCTTGAGGTAGCATGACATTAGGAAATGGTGGACTTTAAAATGCGCATGTTACTCCTTTTATGTCGAAGATGCTCAATTAAGGCTTAAGGAGCTATCTATTATATATTATTACGACAAGTTTACCACATGTTTACATATTAATTATCAATGCTAAAATGGAGTCGATTTTTGATCTTAGATGGTAACCTTCCTATGATTGAACTACTTGTTTAGAATCTCTCATCTTTGTCACCTATATATTATATATAAGTATTTATATTTTACAAAAATTTCAAAAAAAGAATTAACCCAAAATGATTAAAACCTCCGATTACAGTAAAACAACGCTTTATTATTAGAAACATTTGTGTCCATGGATAGATACTTGGTTCTTACCAATACTATTCTACATATACGATAGGTACACTTGCCTATTTTGTGTGTGTTTAGTCTTTGTAGAAATCACTTTTATAAATTTAAAATACGATCTTGTGCGAAAGCAAATCATTCCATCTATCATAATTATACAAGCTACATGGCACGAGGGTGCGTCATTTCGATGATAAAAGCCATCTATCATAATTATAAAAGCTACACAGTGATAAAGAAAGTTCAGGGCTTAGCGTCTTTTCGATGATAAAATCCAAAGGTTTGTTTAGGCGAGGGTGTGGTGCCTACCTGGCATATGTTGTCAAAGGTACGTCTGAGACGAAAGAAGCGAAAGATGTTCCTGTTGTGTGAGACTATCCAGAAGTGTTCCTTGAGGACCTTCCGGGGTTGCCACCATAGCGAGAGGTAGAATTCTAGATAGACTTGATACAAGGAGCGCATCCCGTCGCGAAAGCACCTTACCGCCTGGCGCCATCCGAGATGAAAGAATTGATGTCCCAACTACAAGAACTCCTCGATAAAGGTTTTATAAGACCAAGTGTTTCCCCTTGGGGTGCACCAGTGTTGTTTGTTAAGAAGAAGGATATGAGAATGTGTATAGACTATCGGGAATTGAACAAGCTTACGGTGAAGAACAGAAATCTGTTGCCACAGATTGATGATTTGTTTGATTAACTAAAAGGTTCGAGTTGGTTCTCACGAATAGACCTTAGATCAAGCTATCATCAGCTGAAGGTGAAAGAGGTAGACATTCCTAAGACCGCGTTTCGGACGCGGTATAAGGACTACGAGTTCCTCGTGATGTCGTTCGGTCTAACGAATGCTCCCGAGACATTTATGAATATAATGAATATAGTATGTCGGCCGATGTTAGATAAGTCCATTATCGTTTTCATTGACGACATATTGATTTATTTTAAGAGCGAATCTGGCCACACTAAGCATCTAAGAGAAGTATTGGAGATATTGTAGGAAGAGAAACTGTATGCTAAGTTTTCGAAGTGCGCGTTCTGGTTGCGTGAGGTACAGTTTCTAGGTCACATAATAAACCCTGAAGGATTACTGTGGACCCAGCTAAGATTAAGGCAATAACGAATTGGAAGACTCCGCAAAACCCGACTGATATACGAAGCTTCTTAGGGTTGGCTAGCTATTATAGGAGATTCATCGAACGCTTTTTCAAGATATCCGCACCGTTGACCGGTATGACCCGAAATTCGGTAGTATTCAGTTGGGGTAAGTTTCAGGAAGAAGCTTTTCAGGGTTTAAAGAAAATACTCACACAAGCTCCAATACTTACTCTACCTGATGGTGACGAGGATTTTGTTTTTTGTACAAATGCCTTGCAACGTGGGTTAGGTTGCGTGTTAATGCAATGAGGGAAAGTGATAGCTTATGCGTCCAGACAGTTGAAAGCTCATGAAAATACTTACCCGACACATGACTTTGAGCTAGCTGTAGTTGTGCATACTCTCAAGATATGGAGACATTATCTGTATGGTACTAAGTGTGCTATTTATGCGGATCATAAGAGTTTGATGTACTTCTTAGAGCAGAAGGAGTTGAATATGCGACAGGGGAGATGATTAGAGTTGACAAAGGACTACGATTGTGATATCAAATACTATCCTAGCAAGGATAATGTGATCGCCGACGCGCTAAGCTGTAAAAATGAAGAAGTCATTGCAACAATAAAGTCCTATAAGTTAATCATTAACTCAGACCTCTTCAGAGAAGTCATCATGGTTCATATAGATGAAGGACTAGTGAAAGAAAAGAATCTTCGGAAAACAAGATGAGCTGATGGAAAACATTCATGGTGTGAAGACTAGGTTTGACCGCATGTGGATTCCACGCCATGGAAATCTTAGAGATCGAATTTTAGATTAAGCTCACAAGTCAAGATATTCGAATCATCCGGGATCCACCAAGATGTATCAGGATCTTAAGAGAGACTATTGGTGGTCGTGTATGAAGAATGAAGTAGTAGATTATGTCAGTAAGTGCTTAGCTTGCTTGCAAGTCAAGGAAGAGCACCAGAAACCTTATGGAAAGATGCAGCCTTTAGAGATACTAGAATGGAAATGTCAACACATCACTATGGATTTAATAACTAAGCTACCGCGTACAGCTAAGCATCATGATACCATTTGGGTGATAATGGACCGTTTGACCAACATTGCTCACAATCTGCCTATACGAGAGGCTATCTCGTCAGAAAGGTTAGCAAATGTGTTTATAAAATAGGTTGTGGCCAAGCATGGAGTGCCGTTGTCAATCGTGTCTGATAGAGATACTCGCTTTACTTCGAGATTTTGGAAGAAGTTCCATGAAGCCATGGGAACAAGATTGAACATCAGTACAGTGTATCATCCTTAAAAAGATGGGCATTCTGAAAGGAATATCTAAACCCTTGAGGATATGCTACGTGCTTGTGTGTTAGACTTCGGAGGAAGTTTAGACGATCATTTGCATCTTGCAGAATTCTCGTATAACAACAGCTACCATTCGAGTATTGGTATGCCACCGTTTGAGATGTTGTATGGTAGACTTTGTAGGACTCCTGTATGTTGGAGAGAGATTGGTCAAAAGGAGCTCGGAAGTTTGGAAGTTTTGCAAGAAACCTCTTCCAAGTTCGACCAGATCAAGGCAAGAATGAAAGCGGCTCAAGATCGCCAGAATTCGTATGCTGATAAGAGGCGATGACCAATCGTGTTCAACGTTGGTGACAATGTGATGCTCAAGGTCTAGCCTTGGAAAGGAATCATTCGCTTCAGGAAGAGAGGAAAGTTAAGCCCGAGGTACATTGGACCATTCAAGATTGTAGATCGAGTAGGAGAAGTGTCTTACAAGCTAGGTTTACCCAAAGAGCTAGAAGGAATTCACTCTATCTTTCATGTTTCTCATCTGAGAAAATGTCTAGCTGATGACACTTCACATGTGCCATTAGTAGGCATTGAGGTTGTTGAACAGTTAAACTATATCGAACAGCCTGTGGAGATCGTTGACCACAAGGAAAAAGTAGCTTCGTCGTAAATTTACCCCTTTGGGGAAAGTGATATGGAAGCATCGCAAAGGATCGGATGCTACCTGGGAAGCTGAAGAAGGGATGCGCAAGTTTTCCCGAATTTGTTTATGTAATAGTTAGGTTTCGGGGACGAAACCCATTCAAGGAGGGAAGACTTGTAACATCCTGCTTTCGAGAAGATTAATAAAGGAAATTTCGTTTATTCAATAACGTGTCGTGTATCAGTTTAGATAAATAAACTATAAGAGGGTAGTCTTGGGCATTAAAAGATGGAATAAGTTATGGAATGGGCCTTAGGTCCATGGGCTTAAAGGAGTATAAATACCCTTTAAACCCTAAACCTTTCCATTTTTATCCATCTCTACACCATAGCCTACACCATCAAAAACACACACAAACACCATCCTCTATCCCAGGCCAAGATCCGAAGGTAAAGACCCGAGCTTGTTGGTGCTGGAACGTCGTGACGAACCAGACCAACATCAAGACTAGACCGTGTTTATAGATCGACTCGTTTAAGGTACGTTTATAATGAAAACTTGTTCATTTAGGTTCGGATTGTTGGTGCATGATGTCAGTAGTTCAGTATATAGTGTCTGTAATCGAGTTAGTTGGATTTGTGTTTTGTATGTAAGCGAAGTTCTCACAAGTTCGCTTGTATAGGCGAACTTGTGGAACAAGCGAAGTTAGGAACAACTTCGCCTAAACATGTTAGGCGAAGTTGTCGTCTTATATATAGATTAGGTTACGGCTAAGTTATTATTAATTGTACGAGTTAGAGTTTACGAGTTTGTGTAATCGATGATCAGTGAATCACGTGTTTCCAGTTTACGAGTTTGGAGTTTACGGTTAAGTTATTCCGTGTAGATCCGACTGGGAACCTACAATTGGTATCAGAGCTTTTGCTCGTGATTGTGTGGTTCGGGATTATCACGCGGGTGTAGAAATCGTTCCGTTCGACTATTCGCGGGACGAGTTTACCGAGTTTTTGTGTCCTACTCACCTCCCACCATCATAAACAACCCATTACACCTTCGCATACCTCGAAAAACATCAAAATCAAACCTGCAAAATCATCGTGTTCATCAGGCGAAGTTGCCGCTACTGTTTGTAGGGTTTAGGCGAAGATATAAGGTTAAGCGAAGTTATCCACAACTTCGCCTTCCTCACAAGTTCGCTTATCTCAAGCGAAGTTACCCACAACTTCGCCTACCTCACAAGTTCGCTTAACTTAAGCGAAGTTATCCACAACTTCGCCAAATCAGGCGAATTTAAAAAGGAGAGCGAAGTTACGAATTCAAGCAAAGATAAGACTTATGCGAAGTTATCCACAACTTCGCCTACAGTACTGTTAAGAATAAATTTTTATTTTTTCGGGTTTCTATTGTGTTTTCGTTTCGTGAAAAATGACTTCTATAAATATTACGGAACTGGTGAAGATGGAAGTGGAAGCGGGTTCAGCTACTAAGGCACCGAAGATGCTTAAGGGAACCGATTTTGTGGCGTGGAATGATCGTTTGAGCAATATGTCAAATATCAAGATGCTAAGATGTGGGTGTGCATTCAAGATGGATACATTCCACCAACTGCTTTGTATGAGGGTCGTGAACAGATTAAGAAATACAACAAGATGGAAGAGGAAGAAAAGAATATGTATGAGGCTGAAAGCAAAGCTCATGCTGCGATTACAATGGCTCTTCCACAAGAGATTCTTCACACCTTCAGGAAGTATAAAACCGCTAGAGAGCTATGGGAAGCACTTGAAAACCGATTTGAAGGTAATGTGGGGATTCGAGCATCAAAGATTAAACTACTCAAAACCCAATTCTCGGTGTTCAAGTATCTGAAGAACGAATCACTTGATGATATCATCACGAGATATTATCATCTGATGACCGAACTCAGCAATTATTCCATTGCTTACAAAGAAGATGAGATCGTGGAAAAGCTTCTTGATGCTCTCCCACCGAAATGGGAGATGTACACTGTGTTGATGAGAGAAGACAAAGAGTTCGCCGACTATGACTTGGAAACAGCAGTTAACAAACTATGAACTTTTGAACTTAACATGGTTCGAAAAGAGACACCAACTGATCATGTTCAGGATCCGGGAATGTATGGTGCAAAAGTTAACTAAAGTTCAAGTTCGAAGTCTGAATCATCTGCTTACTACTCTAAGGGAAACTCGGGCGCTAACTCAACACATGAAGGTCATGTATCTCTCAACATGAATGGTGATGTGTGTTTTGTAGCTGGTGGATCAAATACTTCTAAACCTCAAGCAACTAAGGGTAGTTTTTCCTCAAGTGTTCCTAACAACAACTACTCTAAGATGCCCATGAGTGTTAAATCTGCTGAACAGCAGTTTGCTCTCTATGCATCTTTCATTGCTTCGTACGAAAACTACATTAAAGGTAAGATTGTTGACCCTGCAACTTTAGACGAAGACTATGATCAGATCGATGCTGATGATCTGGAGGAGATAGATCTGCAGTGGCAAATGGTGATGATTGTGAGAAGGGTTAAGAGGTTTATGAAGAAGACTGATAGAAAGTTTGTTGGTGAAAGACCAGGTTTTGATAAGTCAAAGGTGCGGTGTTATAACTGTCAACAGAATTGACACTTTGCTAAAGAGTGCACAAATGAACGTGTAGAACGTAGTCAGAACAGGTCTACACAACAGAGTGGTGGTGGTAGTGAGAATAGGGCTATGATATCCAGACAGAACGGGGAGTACAACTGGAATCTGCATGTTGAGGAAGTGTTCGAACAGGCCAATTTAGCGAACATCGAAACTGCAGGAAGTGAGAAAGTAACTGGAGAAAATGAAGCTTACATGGCAGAAGTGACAGACCAGCTCACCGAGGTAAGTACTAAACTCCCTTGTACGAAATGTGAAAATCTGTCTGAACAATTGACAACTATAACTGATCAGTTTGTTAGTTTGGATGCTCAATTTAAAACATTAAAAGAAGATCATCATTTCACTAAAGCTAGACAAAACAGTTATAAGGTAAAAATAAAAGCTAGTGAGAAAGATATTAGAAGTCTTAAAGCCAGTCTAGCTGAGAAAATACAAGTAATTGATCTTAGCTATGAAGTGTTAGAAGAGAAAACCAGACTAATAGCTGAAAGGGATAAACAGATAGCTGATCACCAGGTGAAAGTGGTGGAACTAAACAGAAAACTTGAGCAATTTAGAAATTCCTCCGCTATACTTGATCACCTCGTTAGTGATCAAGGTTCCCCAGTTAAAAGGGGAGGAATTGGATATCATGAAGTTCCACCACCTTACAATCATAACTATACTTATGATCCTAGTAATCAGAAATCTGTTGATGTTGATTTTGGTCAGACAGTTCCAGTTAAGGTTTCGATTAAAGATCCAGAAGTTAGTAAAGGCGAAACATGTAAGCCTGTTTCTAATGTTAAGATTTTTGCTCCTAGTCCTGTCTCATCAAATTCGGACAAGACATCCGAGTCTAGTGAGACAAAAGAAGAGGCAGTGTTACCAAAAAGTGGAGAGAAACATAAAACAATTAAAAAGAATTCTCCACTAAACCCGTATGTCCCACCATATGTGAGACAAACGGGCAGTAATGCAGCCTCAACATCTAAAACAACTATTGAAAAGAAAGTTGAACACAGGAGTTGTTTCAGATGCAATCAATTAGGACACCTAATTGCTGATTGCCCTCTGAAGCACAGATTCAGAGGTATGAGGCCTTCAAAAACTGAGAACAGAACTAACAGTAAGTACAATAATGGTAAGAATGAAAACTCATCAAAGTTCAGAAATTGGACTAATCCAGGTTTTCAAAGAAATCGATCTCATTTTTTCACTGTTAACAACCAAATCATGAGTAATAATTCATTTAATTCACGAAGGTTTGGATGGCCTCATAGTCAATCTACAAGAAGGTATCCTTTTAGGACTTACAGATATCATACTAATACTAACTTTGGACAGCCAAAGTACGGGATGTATCGACCCAAGACCAATAGGTCTTGGGTCCCCAGATTTTAATCCTTTGCTTTAATCGTGCAGGAACAGTTGAACAGGGCTGCAAACAATCTATGGGTTGTGGATAGCGGCTGTTCCCGGCACATGACGGGTAACAAGAATTTGTTACACGAATGGAAACCTGTTCAGGGAGGAAGAGTGAGTTTTGCTGGAGAGAGTGGTGGAAGGATCACAGGAATTGGGACGGTGACTAATGGAAAAATGACGTTAGAGAAAGTGAATTTCGTTGAAGAACTGAAGCATAATCTGCTGAGTGTATCGCAGATCTGTGACAAAGATTACATCGTGCACTTTACCAAGAATGAAGCAATCGTGCTGTATCATGGTTTCAAGATACCAGAGGATTGGATAGTTATGAAGGCTCCAAGAGAAAAGAATACGTATAATATGGACATGAGGTCGACTGAGATGGCAACAGAAGAATCTTGTCTTCTGTCAAAAGCAACTGAATCGGAGTCCGAGTTATGGCATAGAAGAATGGGGCATATTCATCTTCGGAAAATGAACTACATTGACAAGAATGGGCTAGTGCTGGGTGTTCCATTGAAGAATTTCAACTTTGAAGACCAATGCTTATCGTGCAAAAAGGGAAAGCAACACAAGAAATCCCATCACACCAAGAAGGTTAATTCAATAGTCAGTACCCTAGACCTACTTCACATGGATCTCTTTGGTCCCGTGAATGTAAAAAGCCTAGGGGGAACATCATACTGCCTGGTGATCACTGATGATTTCTCTCGATACTCTTGGGTATATTTCCTGAAGTCAAAGGATGAAACAGTTCAGATGGTAATAAATTTGATTACCAAGGTTGAGAATATTATGGGAAAAAGGGTTAAATACATCAGGAGTGACAATGAGACAGAGTTCAAAAACTATCAGATGGAGATCTTCTGCTTACAGAAAGGGATAGAACACCAGTACAGCGCCTCGTATACTCCGCAACAAAATGGAGTGGCTGAGAGGAAGAACAGAACGTTAATTGAAGGAGCCAGAACCATGCTGGCTGATTCGAAACTTCCTGTGGTGTTCTGGGCTGAAGCTGTTGCAACAGCCTGTTATATCCTTAATAGAGTGTTAACTGTTAAAAGATTGAATAAAACATGTTATGAACTTATGCATGGGAGAAAGCCCAACTTGAGTGGTCTCGAACCATTCGGGTCCCCGTGTTCGATATTAAAGACAAATTCTAAATTTGGTGAAATAGCCGACAAAGGTATTTTAGTCGGATATGTTGTTGGGACTCCCAACAGACGAGTCTTTAATACATCGACCAGCAAGGTTGAGGTGGTGTGTAACACTGATATCACAAGTTACAAATCACCAAAACCAAGCACGGGACCCGCTGGGGTTTTCGACTATGATAGGCTTTTTAAATCTTTTAACATACCTTACTTGGATTGTGTAGAAGTTGATGAAAGAATAGCTACGAAGATGCTTTACGATGAGGAAGACAATGTTGTGCAAAGACCGCTGTACGATGAATGACAGCCTTCCTCGTCAAATACTGTCGATACCCCTGCTGCCTCTACAGAAGAGGAATTCTTCAATCCGTTTCACTCTCAACAACAATCACCCATTGATGAGCTACCTTCGAACCTGGAAGACAATCTGCAAGTCAGTTCGGTTCCGACTACGAGAGTTCACAAAAATCACCATTTGGAGAACGTGATAGGTGATCTGTCCGACGGTGTACAAACAAGACAAAGCTTGAATGAGCACACCTGTGTTTACACAAGCATTAAAGATACGGGCATAATTAACGAATGCTTGTACACCTGCTTCATCAGCCAGATTGAACCAAAGAACTATCAAATGGCTCTCAAGGACAGCTCGTGGGTCGAAGCCATGCAAGAAGAGTTAGCCCAGTTCAAGAAGATGGAGGTATGGAATTTGGTTGCAAAACCGAAGAATGTGCATGCGATTGGCACCAAATGGGTTTTCAAATGCAAGAGAGATGAAAAAGGGATAATCATCAGGAATAAGGCGAGGCTGGTTGTAAAAGGTTTTAATCAGCAAGAGGGGATCGATTACAATGAGGTGTTTGCTCCTGTGGCGAGATTGGAAGCCATTCGATTGTTTTTGGCATTTGCTGCACACAAGGAGATGAAGGTATTTCAGTTAGACGTGAAGAGTGCGTTCCTTAACGGTAAAGTCGATGAGGTTGTGTACGTTGAGCAACCTCCGGGTTTTCCTGACCCAGACTTTCCTGCTCATGTGTACAAGCTAAGTAAAGCACTGTATGGGCTACATCAGGCCCCTCGTGCCTGGTACTCAACTTTATCCGATTACTTGCTTGAGAATGAGTTTGAAAGGGGAAAGATTGATAGCACACTGTTCTTTAAGAGAAAAGGAAGCGACTTTCTTCTGGTGCAAGTCTACGTGGACGACATCATCTTTGCTGCATCAAAAGTCGCCATGTGTCAGGAGTTTGAGGCCGTCATGAAAAAGAGGTTTGAAATGAGTGCTATGGGTGAACTAACTTTCTTTTTAGGACTGCAGGTTGATCAGAAGAAAGATGGGATGTTCATTCATCAGACTAAGTATGTCCATGATGTTCTCAAACGCTTCAAGATGGAGGACAGCACTCCATTTGATACTCCAGTCTGCGTCAACAATAAATTGGGTGCTGATTCAGACAATGATGCAGACGTGGACCCAACCCAATATCGGGCAATAATAGGTTCTTTAATGTACTTAACTGCTTCTAGACCTGATATTATGTTTGCAGTTTGTCTTTGTGCACGCTTTCAGGCAAACCCAAAGGAATCTCACTTGAAGGGTGCGAAGAGGATATTGCGGTATCTCAAAGGCAAACCTAAGCTAGGGTTGTGGTACACGAAAGGAGGAGACTTGGAGTTGGTCGCCTACACAGATTCTGATTATGGAGGGTGCAATCAGAATCGGAAGTCAACAACAGGTGGATGTCAGTTTCTTGGAGGCAGATTAGTGTCATGGCAGTGCAAGAAGCAGACCTCAGTCGCCATTTCAACCTGTGAAGCAGAATACATGGCAGCATCGAACTGCTGCTCCCAGGTTCTTTGGACTCAACAGCAATTGCGCGATTATGGTCTGAATTTCACTCATACTCCTATTTGCATTGATAACACTGCTGCTATCTCAGTAACTAACAATCCCGTAAAGCATAGCAAAACTAAACACATTGACATCCGTCTTCATTTTATACGGGATTGTGCTGAGAAGAAATTGATTGTGCTCGAAAAGGTTGATACGTTAGATAATTTCGCTGATTTGTTCACTAAAGCGTTTGACAAAACCCGTTTTCAAAACCTTGTTGAGCTGAATGGGATGATCAATCCCGAGTAACCGTGTTTTTCGTTTTTGTTTAAAAAAAAAAAAAAAAACGTCACTATCGCTTAGAATTATGTCGGTTACCTCAGTTTGAAGGACATATCTTCGGATATGTTTGGTCCTCATTTCTACTTGTAGAATATGAGGATAGCCATTAACCAGATAACTGAAAGTGACCGGGGCAGTTTATGATGTGTTTTTATTCTTTCGCTGAAAATTAGTCGATCATACTTAGTTAGAAGGACACATACTTGTATGTGGTCGGTCCAGCTGATCCATTGGATCTTCAGGATAGCCGTTTACCTGAAAACTTCAATTTGATCGGGGCGATTGAAGTTAAAATTTTTTTTTTGAGAGATGAAATTATTTTTCAAGTCTACTACTTCGTAAGAAGTTCCTTTACTATGTTTAACAGAAAATTGATCCAAACTTGGAAAGTGATAGATATACTGATTCTGTGTGCTTAACTAGTGAAGTTATTAGACCTAAAAGACTTTAGAACAGTCATTGTATGTCATGGTAGCTTTTTATGGTGCGTAAAAGTAGAAGTGATACTAACTAAATCTACTCGATTTTACGTGGAAACTCCTTAAGAGTTGTGCATGTCTCGATATATATCTTTCTGAATGATAGGCAGAAAAGCTATTACCCAGTCATACACGAGCCCGTGAGTGTTCTGATTCCCGTGAAGATAGCGTGTCAAGAAACTGCAGTGATCCAGATTCGGGACTTGCAGTTGCTTACTACTCTGAAGTTGTGTAAATACTTAAAAAAAATGTGTGTTATTGAGACATTCTAGAGTTCATAATGTTAATACTTCTCAATCAAGATGTAAGAAAAAGAACGGGAAGAAGAGTCTAAAGATCGAAGAGTACTTACTATTTAATCAGACACTACGGGTCGAGGTCAACTCGGGGTGACTTGGGGAAAGCCAAATACGCTTTGAGAATAGATAGGAGGCATCATAATCTCAGAGTTGTTGCCCACTTAAGTTTTGAGCTTAATTGAACCTAACCCGTATCACAGAAACGTTGAAAACCATTCTAAGTTATTTACCTGCTTACAACCTGTTTCTTTATGTCATAATACAGCTGAACATGGATCTATGTGACAGTCACTTAATTAGTATGATTCCTGTTCAGATCTTTTCTAAAACATGGTAGTCCCTGTCGAGACTGAAATTTGATCCCGTGTACTTTATAGTTAAAATATTTTTCTACTTATGTAGTTGTTTGATTTTATACCTGGTTACTTGGTCTTGATCGTATCATTTAATTCTTTAAAGGATGTTTTATAACTTAATTGCAAATTGTTTAAATTATAGGGGTTTGTTTTGTAAAGTTTTATTCCGGCGAACTTATCCATAACTTCGCCTGCAATAGGCGAAGTTATCCATAACTTCGCCTGTATAACCTTGACCCTATATAAAGGATTTTTAAGGTCAAACAGTTCATTATTTTCATAAACCGGCGAACTTACTCACTGAAACCCTAAGCGAAGTTACATATCGATTCATCTGTGTTAATCTTTCTCAGTTCTAATTCGATTAAAGGTGTGTAGGGTCGTAGTAACGTATAATCTATGTCATTGATGTAAATCAAAGGCCGCATCGACCCGATTCGCGACCCTGTTTAGTCGAAACCTCAATACCCGATTTTCAAACTTGTTATTACGTAGTCGTAATCATATTGATCGTCTAGAACTTCATAAAAACATGTTTTACGAGATCCTCAATCTCCAAATTCACCAACTACACGTCGATTCGAAAAACTAAACTGTTGCCGATTCATATTCGGCGAAGTTACAGTTTAGGCGAAGTTATTCTTAACTTCGCCTGAGGTTTAACTTCGCCTGATAATTAATTATGTAACAGTATTTGAGGCGATGTTGTGGTTAGGCGAAGTTATCATTAACTTCGCCTGACCCTTTTTACTTAACTGTTATCCGGCGAAGTTCAAGTTGAGGCGAAGTTGTTCCCAACTTCGCCCCACCTCTAACTTCGCCTATACAGAATAAATCACAACTTCGCTCATGGTAATAGGCGAACTTGTGATTTGCCTCGACGATTCTCTAACTTAGTCTGTTTGTTGCAGAAATGGCAGCTGTAGCTGGAGCAGGCGGTGCAGGTGGTGATGAAGGTGGAGATCACCAACGACAGTTTTTCCCGGGTTATAACATGTACATCACATTGGACCCGGATGCGAGCGGTGTTGATGATTTCCGCGAGATCATCACGTTCTTACTCCGCTCGCGTATATTCCACGCGATTACCACAACACTGCCGATATCTTTGCCAAATATTGAAGATTTCTGGCAGACGGTGGAATATGACTGTCGAGTCGAGCCCCCGGTGATGCGTGCAACGGTTAATAATCAGATAGTTCAGTTCTCATCTGAACAGATCCGGGTGGCTTTGCAGTTCGGAAATGAAACGAGAGACGATCCGACAGACTTTGTAGCTCCATTCTGAGATGGTGCGTTTTTGAGGATGGGATATTCTGGTCCCTTGGGGGATACTCAGAGACGCAAGGGGTTCTTGCTAGACCAGTGGCGCTTTCTCATGCACGTGATGATCGTGTGTATGTCTGGGAGAAAGGCTGGTACGGACGGTATGGGTGCGACCATGCAGTCGGCGATGACTGCTCTGACTTACAATAAGCGTTACAGCTTTAGTCAGATGGTATTCTATGAGATTGATCTTCAAAGAAGAGCGATGGCGCGTGAGAGATTTCTCATGTATCCAAGATTCCTCCAAATGATCTTGAATCATGTTGCTCCCACGTTACCTCAGCGTCGCCCGATTCGATACGTGGAAAGTGTAAGTAAAAGGATCTTCGCTCAATGCAGATCATCCAGTGCGAGGAGCAAACCTGAGCTCCGTCCTCGACATACTCCTTTATTCGGGTACTTGATCAACCTAGAGTATGTGCCAGCACGTGGGGACGAGTTTCGGGATCCTCAACCATAACAGGCTGGAGCACCGCAAGCTATACCTGCTGCTCCTGTTGTGTCACCAGAGGAGAATATAGACCTTGATGCAGCATTTGGTGGTCAAGGTTTCTTCGATATGGATCGTGTTGACCCTGAGGAAAATGTGCAAGTCTCGGTTGAAAGGGTTTCTAGTGTGAATGTTACTAGGACAGCTACGACGGTGGCTGATTCTGATTCAGATGATGATGTGGCTGAAGCGAGACGGATTTTGGTAACACAAGAACGGGTTCAAGGGAAAAGAAAGAGAGCCGATGATGACAGTGATTCAGATTTTGAGGAAGAAGTTCATCAGTTGGTTCGTAGATCAAGAAGGGAACGGGCAGGTGCAGGTTCGGGAGCTGGTGAGAGCTCAAGGGTGGTGCGTTTCACTCCACCCGCACTGTCCGGTATGACTATGGTACCTTCATCGTTACCTGTTACAAGGCCAAGCACCACGGATGTTCCTGTGGTGGCTACCTCATCCTCATTCGGCCTCCCACCCACTACATTCCAACTATCGGCTCCGGAGATTGTATCCTTGCCACCTCCAACTCTTACTCCAACGGAGGTCGTGGCAAGATTTATTGAGTCGACGGTTGTAGCGACTGCAGGGTTCTCGGTTACGTTGCCACCTGCGGTTACGTTTACGCCTACTTCTGAGGTCCCGGTTACATTGGAAATCCCTCCTCAGTACACTCAAGATATATCACATCTGAGGTTTGATTTCGATGCAACCTTATCCGATTCAGAACGAATAGCAGCGCTTGAACGGGTCGTGGCAGAACAATCAAGGGTAAATCTTATCCAGACCCATGCTATTCAACGCCTCGTTGCAGAGAATCAGATACAGTCGTCCCTGCTGATCGAACATGGTAAAATCATTGATGCTTTGAAGGTGTTCTTGGCATCTCAGGGGGAGACGAGCTGTAAGGGTGATGAGCTGAGGACTAAGAAGCGTAACGATCGAGACGATGATCCCAATGCATCGAAAGGTGCAGGTGGAGAGTTGCCAAGAACTGAACAAACTCTTGGGACTTCCACAACTCAGGGGGAGTCAACAAGTGCAGCTGGCGGTTCGGGTGATGATGTGGTGGTCGTGGATGCTGTGGTGGATGATGAGTTTATAGGTGATGACGATGTGTTACCAGTTGAAGAGATAGAGAAGATTGGTGCAGAGATTGTTATTGATAATGATATTGAAGAGGGAGAGATTATAGAAGAGAATGTTGAGCACGAGATTCCGGATGTTGATAAGGCAGATATGAGTAAAGATATGGGAAGTGATGAGACAGAATGGGAAGAGCAGCGAAGATGGAAAGAAGGCTATGCTCAGTGGTTTGTAAAAACAAAGAAACCGGCAGTCCCTACTATGTTTAAGAAAAGTTACAACATTAGAGGTTATGCTGAATCGAGAAAGGGGATTATATGCTGGATATATGATGAGCAGTTGAGGCTCTTTGTGATTAAAAGGTATGATGGTGTTCAGTACTTCAAGAGGATGTTGAGATCGTTGAACACATTGCCTGAGTGTGAAGTGAAGGACTTAGCCAGATTGGGGTTGATAAACAGGAGTGATGATAACATGGCTAGAGTCATTGGAAAGATTGTTTGGAAGGAAAGTATAAAAGAGAAGAAGTTCGAGCTGTTGAAACCACAAAAGGGAAAACTTATTGAACACAAAGATAGAGGATTGAGAGCAGATGGCAAGCCTTGGATGATTATGAAGTATAAGCCGATCCGGTGTTTAAAAGAAGTGCCGATGAAACAAATGCCCAAGGATGTGCTCAAAGATCTGAAGTGGTGGTACGTTGATTGTGAAACAGCTGAAGCAGTGATGGAGGACGAAGATGAACAAGAGCTGCTGAGAGTGTATGATCCAATGCATCTAGTGAACTTGTCTCAAGCTGATCTGCAGGTGTTGAACGAGAAGAAGATATTTTATATTCCTGCTTGGAAAGACGAAGAGAAGAAATATCAAAGAATAGTATCAGTTTGTGTACGAGAAGGAGTTCATGCTTGAAGATGAAAGATACAAGATTGTTGAAGATTACCAGACACGTGCTTGAAGATAGAGATATGAAGCTACTGCCAAGGGGGAGTCTGTTGGTGCATGATGTCAGTAGTTCAGTATATAGTGTCTGTAATCGAGTTAGTTGGATTTGTGTTTTGGATGTAAGCGAAGTTCTCACAAGTTCGCTGATATAGGCGAACTTGTAGAACAAGCGAAGTTAGGAACAACTTCGCCTAAACATGTTAGGCGAAGTTGTCGTCTTATATATAGATTAGGTTACGACTAAATTGAATGATGGTATGAGTTAGAGTTTACGAGTTTGTGTAATCGGTGATTGATATCACGTGTTTCCAGTTGCAATACAACGTGTCTTTGTTTATTGTAACGTGTGTTTGATTGTGTTAGCTCGTATCGTCTTCTACGCTCGTAACGTCTTACGTAGGGATTCCGCACCTACGTAGAACGAGATATTCCGTGTAGATCCGACTGGGAACCTACACGGATTCGTTTACTAATCCTAAATCTATGTACATATGGTAAAAACGAATCCAACGCAGCAAACCTTACTGAAATCCATTAACGTTTGATAGGTTAATCTTTTGTCTTAAGAACCGTATATAAACATCAATCAAATACCCCATCAAACACGAATGTTTGGATGTTTGGCTGGTTAGGGTTAGTAGGCGCTGAGATTCCGAGTCTAATAACACCAGATTCGTGTTATTTCATCACGAAATGAGGATTAATTGGAAATCCCGTACTTGTTGATTGTTCAGTGTTCTTATTGATTTTGACTTTGACCCGTGAGTCAAATATTCGGATAAGACTGATGCGGATCCGTTTTGATTGAATGACTCGTTGGTCATTCGTTATACAGTTATAATGAATGAGATGATGAATGTGATAACGAATCAGGATAACAAATTGGGTCATGTTAAGATAACGAATCAGGATAACGAATTAGGTCATGTTAAGATAACGAATCAGGTCATGTTAAGATAACGAATCAGGTCATTCATTACTCACCCATTCTTTATGTTAAGGTAACGAATCAGGTCATCCGTTACTTATTCGCTATGTTAAGAAAACGAATAAGGCTTAATCAGAGGTCGTTCGTTATAGGGAATGAGTTAGCGAAACCCCAGCCAGGGATGCCGCTCCTAGAACCCCACTGCTAGGTATCGTTGCCCCCGGACCCCCGTTCGTTGAGGGCTATATCAACTAGGAATACGTTACGGATAGTAAGAGTTAATTGATACGTGCAATTGTTATACAGTTAGCCGTGTCCAGTTAAAGAAAGGAGTTACCATTAACTCTGAGAGGAACCGAGTTCAGGTGAGTTTCTAGACCCATTTCCTTGTTATGTTTTCTGGGCTGTGTGCATACTCAATGTGATTAGTTAATACACTTACCTTGAGTGGTAAGTGTATGCATGGATGATATATGTGATAGATATTATAATGTGAATATGAATGAAAGCTAGTCGATACGTGAACGATCTTCGGATATTGCACGTTTCGCCAACGGAGGTAAATGTCATAATTTGTAATTGTGTATGAATGAATGATAAGTCAGGGTATGTACGAAATTGTATGAATGTTAGTATGAAAGTATGGTAGAGCGAAGGAAGGGAACATACCCTAATAATGTTTGCGAATGTAGGGAACAGACCCTAATAATATATGCGAATGAAGGGAACAGACCCTAATAATAAATGTGAATGTAGGGAACAGACCCTAATAATATCTGTGAATGAAGGGACCAGACCCTAATAATATCTGCGAAGGTTATAGGACGAAATGTATGTATATATGTATGTATGAAGGTATGAAAGTATGAAGAAAGGTAAAAAAAAAAAAAGCTAAGTATTTATATGTATCTTTGGATGCGTATGTATGTAAGTATGTGAATGTATTGAATGTTACCTGTCTAGAACTCACTCAGCGTAGCTGACTTTTAGTATGCACGCATGTAAATAGATTGAAGCAGTTGGCTTGAGAGAAGGACACATGGCAGGATTGAAGGGACTGGCATCCAAAGAAGTTTTGTCATGATGTTTTAAATAAACTATTTATGTTTTGTTTTTAAGACAAGTATCAAATGTTTGTAATGAATGATTGAAGTTTTATTTATTCTGCGAAAGTTTTAATTAAATCTGATATTTAGAACTGTGTTTATGAGTAAATCCAACGTCAAAGTAGGGCACCGGGACCGATTACCATTTTGGATTTTTTTTGCATATGCTACCTACATGGGATTCACGGTTTACCAGATGGATGTCAAGACAACGTATTTGTATGGAGATCTATGTGGATCAACCATTAAGTATTGTTGATTCAAAGCATCCAACTCATGTTTACAAGCTAAACAAAGCCCTTTACGGTCTTCATCAAGCGCCTCGAGCATGGTAGGCAGCTTTGACAGCTCACCTACTATGGCATTGGTACAAGAGAGGAACCATCGATCAGACACTGTTCCTTAAAACTGTTGGAAACTATCTGATCTTGGTTCAGATTTATGTAGATGACATCATCTTCAGGTCTACTAGTACAACTCCATGTTCTGAATTTGAAGAAGTTATGAAGAAAAGATTTGAAATGAGTTCGTTGGGGGAGATGAACATTTATTGATTATAGGTATGTCATAGTTCGACATGAATTTTGTTGCATCAAGGAAATATGTCGAAGACATGCTTGCCAAGTTCGAATTTCAAGATTCTAAGAGCGCGGCAACCCATATAGCGGAAAGACCTCTCCTTTCATCTGATCCTGAAGGGAATCCTGTAGATCAAACTTTCTATCGGTCAATGATTGGATCCCTGATGTATCTCACCGCCAGTCTCCCTGACATCATGTTTGCTGTCTGTCAATGCGCCTGTTTCCAGTCTAATCCTAAACTTTCTCATTTAATTGTTGTTAAACGTATTTTTAGATATATGAAAGGGCAACCGAAGCTGGGTCTTTGGTATCTCAAAACTCAGATTTTGATTTATATGCTTTGCTGATAACAATTATGGTGGAGATGATATTGACAGGAAATCTACGTCTGCATAATGTCAATTCTTGGGTGATGGACTCATTTCATGGCAGTGCAAAAAACAACAAACGGTGTCCACATCCACTGTCGAGGCTGAGTATGTTGCTGCATCAGCCTGCTGTTCACAGTTTATCTGGATGCAAAATCAATTAATGGATCACGGCTTGGAATTTCTTGATACTCAAATATTTTGTTATAATGGTGCTGCTTTTGCTATTGTTAAAAATCATGTTCAACATTCAAAAACCAAGCACATTGACATTAAAATTCATTATGTTCGTGACTGTTACGACCGTAAATTGATTCATCTTGAGCAAGTTCACACTGATAATAATGTGGCGGACTTATTTACAAAACCGGTTGGAACAAACAGTGCTTGTGGGGTTTCTTATAATGCTTCGTTTCGATGATTGAGTCTTTTTAGGTTAAATTTGTACATAAATGTTTTCATTCTCTTTGGTAAAATTTTTTCACAAATTTAGGGGGAGAAAATTAAAAAAATCCAAAAAGAGTGTGTGTGTGTTATTTTAAAGATAATAATAATAATAATAATAATAATAATAATAATAATAACACTTTCGCTTAATATTATGTCGGTTACTTAAGTTTGAGGGACATATACTTGTATATGTTTGGTCCTGTCATCTACTTGTAGACCTACGGGATAGCCATTCACCTGAAAACTGAAATTAACTGGGGCGATTGTGGTGTGTTTTGTTTAAATTCTTTCGCTAAAATTATGTCGGTTACTCAAAGTTCGAGGACATGTATTTTTATATATGTTGAACCTGTTATCTACCTGTAGACATATGGGATAGCCATTTATCTGAAAACTGAAAGTGACTGGGGCGACTGAGTTTAAAATTGTATTTGATAACACATTGCGGGAAGTGATATGATTATTCAGTTAAGAGATTTTTAGAAGCTTAAAATATTTTTAAAATAAAAATTGATCCATCCTTTGAAAAATAATAGTAAAATTGATTATTTGTGCCTAACGTGTGAAGTTACTAGGCTTAAAAGGCTTTTGAACAGTTATTGATATGTATGGTAGCTTTCCATTATACGTAAAAGTTGAAGTGATATAAACTAAATCTATCAAAATTACTGTGGAGAGTCATTTTGAAGATATGTGCATGTATCCATATATATCTCTCCAAATGATAGGCAGAAATGTAATTACCCAGTCATACACGAGTCCGTTAGTGTCTTAATCACAAAAAATATTGTGTTTTTAAGTTAAAAAAATTATGTATAACATTGTGCTATTAAAGTTCATTTTTTAAAAGCTTAAAGGGTCAAACTAGAACTACAAGGGTGGGGCATTCAAATAAGTCCTAAACACTCTAAATGTAAGGCATATAAGTCTGGATGGCTTGTAGGTTCATCGTTCAACCTTGAAGCTTAAAATTTTTTAAATAAAAATCTTTCGATCAAGCATTAGGGGGGTTGGAGTCAAATTGGGTGATTTGGGGAAAACCAAATACGCTTTGAGAAGAGATAGGAGGCATAACAGGTCCATGAGTGATGTCCATCTAAGATTTATGTCTAACTGACATAACTCGTATCACTGATGCAATGAAAATCATGCTATGTATAATTATACTTGCTATCAACCTGTCTCTCTATGTCATAATAATGCAGAAAATGAATCATTGTGAAAGTATCTTAATCAATATGATTCCATGTTCAGATCTTTTCATAAAGTTTGCTTGCTTATCGAAACTGAAATTTGATCCCAAATGTTGCTAATTTACAAGAAGACCGAGTGATTTTTTTTGTATCCTTATTTCTACTTTTAATTAATTTTATTATTATTTCTTATTAGTTTTATTTTTGTCTCATGTTTACTTTCTTCGAAACGAATGCTATAAGAGATCGTTTTAAAACATGGATCAAGTCCATGTTTGAGTTTGTGAAAATATGTTTCGGCCCAAGTCATACTGGCCCATAAAAGGTTTTATTTTGAAAGTAATTAGATGCTGATGGTCAGGCCTAGGCATAATCATGTTTTAGGCCCATCAGGGTTTTCACCCCGGACATGTGGTTTTGAAGCCTAAAAGGCATCATTGTGCATTATTGGTATCATTATTTTAATCTGAAACTCTCCAACCTTCTTAAAACCGAAATCTAAGCCTTTGATTCATACATACTTGCCTTCTTCATAATTATACTTGATCGTCAAATCGTTGGTTATTAAAGGTAAATGAAATCTTGAGAAGAAGGTTATCGGGTCATTGTTGAACCCTCTCTGGTCGGAATGAATGTTTTTGGTAATTTTACTGAATGAACTGAGAAATTTGATTAGGATGAAGAATTGTGATGATTGAGTGTTGTGTGTTTTAGGTATTATGATTTTTCTTGAAGTTGCAGGTTTCACCATTAATGGTGTTTTTGGTGGTTTAGGGAAGATGACACAAATTTCAAGACGGAACCCAAGGGTTTTCTAAGGGTTTCAAGGCCGAGATCCTTAGAGATCACGGGATCTAGGGTTCTCGGGGATGGTTGATTGAAAACCATTGGTCAAATAGAGAACCCATAAGATCTACTGAAATATCAAGGGTTCTTGGTCAAACTTTGACCGAAACCCAATATTGATTAACCAAGAACTCATGTTGTCGGTTGTACATGATTCCTTATGAACAATACTGGACAGAATACTCCAACTTGGACCGAAAACTCTTTTAATTGACTAGAGAACTCAGCTTCTAAACCGAAATCTGCCTTTAATCACTTAAAATTGACATTACTTTACAAATAAGGACTCACATTATCTTAATTTGTATTTTTGGTCCTTGTTCTTTAACCAAGATGTAAATTGTCCATATATTGTAAATAATGAATGATTATCTAGTTAAGTAGACATAGTATTAGCTAGGGGTGTTCATGGTTTGGTTTCAAACCGTGAAACCGGCCAAACCGGACATCGGTTTGGTTTCGCGGTCGATTTTTTTGTTTAACTTTCGGTCGGTCGGTTTTAGAATTTTTAAACCGTAACAAACGGTTTGGTTTACGGTTTATACCGGGAACCGACCGTATAAAACCGGACCGGACCGTTAGATTTGACAATATATATTTTAGATTTTTATATATGTTTTATATTCATTTGTTTGTTGTTTATAACAGGTTTAGCTAAATTAAATCTAAGGCTAGTAGTTTATTTGGAATGTACTATGATAAAATTTGACATTGTCATTTTAGCTTTTCATATGTATTATATTGCATAGGTTTAATATTTCCTGAGTTTTTATTCCTTATGCATTGCAGTTACTTCAAGACTTATAAACTAGTCATTAAACTACTATTGTTTTTCTAGTTGTTTGATTCAAATAAAAAGATAGATGTAATGTTATGACATTTAGTTAGCAAGTGATTTTCATATAACAAAGACTAATAAGCCTAAACCGTGAAACCAAACCGTTAGTAACGGTTTGGTTCAGTTCGGTTTTGATTTTCAACGGTTCGGTTGTGGATTTTGAAGATCAAAAACCGTTACTAACGGTTTGGTTACGGTTTGACCTAAAAACCGTAAAAACCGGACCGCGAACACCCCTAGTATTAGCTTGACTCGTTTGTAGCAGTCATGGCTGATCAGGCACCTTTGAAATTTGTTGATACTTACAACATTGCTGGATGTTTATATGATCCACCTCTTGTCCACAAGGAGTTCAAATCAATGATAGCGGGGCTTAACATGTGCAGGATTTCTCATGCTTTACGGGGAACTCCTGTCATTTGCAAGAAGTTGGTGACCAATTTTTGGAATCATGCTTCCATTAATATAAGAGGTGCTTGGGGGAGCTGCAGTGGAATCCAAGATCCAGAAAAAGCCTATTATTATTTCAGAGTCAATTATTCATGAGGTTTTGATGTTTGGTGATCAACCCGATTATCCAACTGAATACGCTACTGATGCCGTTGCTGTAATATCCCTGAAGATGGGATATGAAGGATCTTACCCTCCAGCATGAAGAAGCTATTCCATCCATATTGGAGGTTCTTGATTCTCACATTCTTCACATGTGTCTCAGGACGAAAGGGGGGTTCTAATGAGATCAGCCACATTCAGATGTCGGTTGTGGTTGCTTTGATCATGGACTGGAACTACAATTATTCCAAGTTTGTGTTCGATTAAATGGTAAGAAACCTCAAAGGAAAGAAGAAAGATATGTTCTCGATGTACCCGAGGTTTTTACAGATGATATTTGACTCTCACTATCCTGACCTCGTCAAATCTGTAGAGACGCTCGATCTGAAAGCTATGGGTGCCAACACGTTTGGGTTGATGAAGTAGTCACGAAAGGGGGCCAAAGTGGTATACAAAGGACTTCACAAATTGGTCAAATTTGGAAGATTTTCTAGTGCCTTAATTGCTGATGAACATGTAACACCAGCTCTAAGGTTCACAGCTGCTTGTGAGTCAACTTATGATGATGATGATGAGTCGGATAGTTCTCCATCACAACACATGAAGACTAAGCACCAAGAAGAACAATCAATACCCACTGCTGATCAATTGAAAGATTTTGAGGCATTTAAAGATCAGCTCCAGTCAACTGCATTGAAGCCTCCTCAATCAATCACTGTGACACAAGATGATGATATTCAAGAAGAACCAGTCACCGATCTCATTCCAAGAAAAAGGAGAAAGAAAGATCCGAGACCGGGGGGTGCTGGTTACTAAAACTACACCAACAAGCCAACCTAAAAATTCTGAGCCTGAAATAATTGAAGCTCAAGTTGATCAAGGTCCGTTTACTGCTGATCAATGAACTCAAGAACAGATATTTGATGATATTACTCATGAGTTCGAGTTTGAAGCCCACATTCAGTCCACAGATGAACCATCGGGATCGTCTGACCAGATTGGTCAACAAAGTTCAAGCGTCGCTGAAAATATTGCACACATTCTGGAAATGCAAGACAAGTTTTGACAGATAGGGGCAAAGGGATTGTTCTTGAGGCTGAACCTGTTGATGTACAATCCTTATAACGACGAGTCTTTGAACTTGAACAAGACTTGGTTGTGAAGGATGTACGAATCCAAGACGTTGAAGCAAGTAATTCTGATAAAGATTTAAAGATCAATGAACTTCAAGAAAATATGGGGGCCTCACTGCTATGTACTTAGATTTCTAACAAAAGCTTATTCGGAAATTTGGAGATGAATTTAAAAGTGGTGAGGACATTGCTGAAAAGATAATTGGCGATAGTCAAAGTGGTGGTTCCGACGTGCGCACTATGTCTAATATTGATGCTTCCGAAACACTGGAATAATATCTTGCTGCTCCTCCAAAGACAGCGAACAAGCTGAAAGGATCCAAAAGAAGATTCTAATAATGAAGAATTCAAATCAGAATGTGGAATCTTCCGATCATCCTGATAAATTCATTATTGAATTAAAAAAGGGATTTTCCAACAAGTATGGTGATAGATTAGGTGTCGTGTCAAGGGGATTTGATATTGACAAAGCTATGTGGTGGGTGAAAAGGAGTTCCGACAATACTAAATACTACAAGAAGATGAAGGACTTCGGGTCATGGACAAGGGTTGACCTAAGTGACTTGATCAACGCTTATTTTCACAAACCCAACAACGACAAGAAGGCCAACTATTTCTAGAACTTTTTAAGGAATACCCGCATATGACTACAGCCGAATCATTTTTGAAGAAAGCCAACGGATTCCGAGATCCAAAGACTGGGAAAACTATGTTTAATGTGATGTGGCAGACAACCAACAACGACATTTTCACAACCCCAACAACGACAACAAGACCAACTATTTCTAGAACTCTTTAAGGAATACCCGCATATGACTACAGCCGAATCATTTTTGAAGAAAGCCAAAGGATTCCGAGATCCAAAGACTAGGAAAACTATGTTTAATGTGATGTGGTAGGCAACCAAAAAGGCAACACACATTCCGCTCTCTACTAGAATTTCCAATGGTGCATTGGATGAAATGAAGTTCTGGACCTATGATGGTGATACAGAAACGGTCAACATTCGTCTAAGAAAAGGGCAGTTTCGATTTGTTGATCCACGTGATTTGTTGAAATTCGGTGAAAAAGATATCAAAACTCTCAGCAATTTTCAAATCATGGAAGAACCATTGTACGAGCCAGCTGTGATGGAATATACAAGAATGGTTAGATCGATTATACGTGCAGGTTTATGGGCTGGTGGATATAAAGAAGCGAATGCAAACATACTTGAGCACGATTGATTTTGAAGACACAAACCAAGGGGGAGATTGTTGGGCTATTATTAATATGGTTCGTATTTTGTTTGGGCTTTCATTGTAATATGGTTCGTATTAATATGGTTCACATGGATCTCGGTGGGCTTTTGGGTAGTGTTGGGCTTCTATGTAGTCTCTATATAAACCATGTAAGGTTTACTTGGGGTGAGACGCGATAGAGCGAGAGACGAGAGAAGTACTGTTTTGTAACCGTTGTGCTTAAGCACCAGACGTAATATACGTGTGTTTTGAAGCAACATATGTGTGTCCGTATTGTGTTTTATCTTTGTGTCTTTGAATCCACTCGTGTTAGATTCCGCCTAATAACAAGTTTAGGTGATATCACATTGAAAGATCCGTTCACATGACTTGCAGTTACAATGCACTGATCATGCATAATACTAATCTAGGTTATGAACGGTTTTGCTAATATGTCAATATGCATCATATATGATATTGTTTCCTAATTACGATCGTCGGTGGAGCTCGTTTAGGCAAGGATAATCAAACGCACATACAAATTCCAAGATTACATAACGTATTGCTCAAGATTAGGACTCGGGTATAAATATTTAGGAACGGGTTAGGGTTTGGTAAATGGATCTGGATACTAGGTAACAGGTTATAATATTATAATATATGACAAATTTACATATGGCTCCCAGAAATATTGAGGTGGAAACAACATAGGGTTAAAGTTAAGATTAGGGTTTAAATAATATATATTTGAAAGTTGTTTTAATATATTAAATAACTATAATAAATAATAATAATAAAATAATATTAACTAGAATAACACAATATTTTCTTGGTAAAATTTCCCGAACATTAAAACGGATCGGGTAACGGATATAAAATATTAATTTGAAAATTCGAGTTGTTAAAATAACGTATATAAAAAAATGTATTACATCTATGCTTGTATTTATACTATGTGTAGATAAATTGATTTTATTTCTATCACAAAATGATTTTTTTAATTGAACTTAACAAAAAAAGTGCATGTGCAAAAACATACCCGAGAACGCTCCTTTTATTGAAATCTTCATTGTTAATATCATATATGTATAATTAAAAGAATCCAGTAAAGAAGAATTATCATATAATAATCACAATAGTAGTTCTAAACACTCAACCTCTATACTGAAGAGCGTTACCTTTATTGATATATTTATCAATTTACAACCCATATAATGAAATGAGAACATTAAATTATAAAGATGAATGTTCTTCAATAACTATGTTTTTTAAGCTAAACCATTAAAAAGATTTTGATAAGTATGACAACATAAAAAATAACATGTTAACCCATTCAATGTGATATTTTGCTTCATTTGAGCATAGTTCTTCATGACATGTTTCCCATACAACATTCCGATCATCATTGAAAGAAAAATTAATGCTGACATAAATGTTTCAAATTTGATACAAGTTTGAAGCATTGATAGGCTTGGGTGGCATGTATTAAGTGTTCACCGTCTATTATTAAATTTTGATAGTCGAGTGAAAAATAAATTTACCAAATCCCGAACCTACTGGCTTTTTTCCAAAAATGTACTTAAAAATAAATTTGAAACCCAAATCATGTATAAAATTCTAACTTTTATCCGTTTCACATTTTCAAGTCAAAACTTTGAACCCGTAACAGAATAGACGATAAATCAATTCGTATTCTCAAACTTCTAAAAAATACTTAGATTTCTCATTTTTGACCCATAACAACTTTTGACCCTAATGTTGTTAACATGTACCACACAATCCATTTACCATTTTTTTACTGTAAAAACCAAATTATGTTCCACAAAACCCTAAACAATCCTTGATAAAAAAAAACCAAGAAATTAAATATGATAAACTTGTTATATATGAAAGTGATAGGTATATATTTACTAAACTAATCGAAAAAATACATAGTTTACTAAATTAACTGAAAAAATAAATTGATTGATTTAAAGCATATATTTATAATTTATAAATTTATATGACAATTCACAATAATAATAATAATAATAGATAAATGGATTGATTTTAAAAAAATGGATCAACTCTTAAGCATAGATTTATGATTTAATAATTAAAAAAATTACTTTGTAAAATGAAAGCACGCTCGAGTCTTGTTTTTCTTTATAATCTTCAACAATATACATAGTAAAATATGTAAATGATTGCATTTGAAATTATATATTGTGACATTCGAGACAAAACGAGGTATACCTTATTCACTACATAGCGAGTAAACGATAAAACGGTGAATTCATAGCGATTAAATGAGTTACCGACTGATACTGATTATGGCATGTATATATACTAGAGGGGTCATATAAGAGTTATATATGTATTATAGTGGCTGACAGATATTTAGGCCCCGGTACGTTTAAAACCATTTAAACGAAAAAGGTTTCGTCTAATGATACGCTATGAGTTTAAACGCAATCGTTAACATCAAAACGAGCATTGTAGCATCCGTTAAACCGAAAAAGATTTATAAAACACTTATATGACAAGTTCTAAGCAATTCGTGAAAATATTATTATTTTGCAAAATTAAGCTGAAAAACGTTCGTTTTCGTTCTGTTTATTAAACCCGAACTATTTTTCTCGCTAAAAACTGAGCCCGAACTAAACTTGGAACCGATATTTGACTTTTGGCACGCAAAACAAGACACATGGGCCAAAAGAGAGGCCCAATGGGCCCCTCCATATGTGGCGGCCGCCAAAATGGGGACGCCCCCCGTTGATATTTTTGATTGATATATATCACTTTTCTTTTAATGTACAAACGTTTTTAACCACAAAACTAAAGCAAGCAGCTGAGTTCATCAATTCCAGCAGAAAAACTCTTAAGGTATTATCTAAATCCAGAGTTTTAATCTTGTTTATAGCTAGTTTTAATCATAAAAACATGTCTTGATTAGTTTTAAACATGTTTAACCATCTAAAAACCCTAAAAATCAAATAAAATCATGTTTTGATGTTAAACATGTTTACAAAGCAGAATTATATAGATTTTTTACCAAGAACACGGATTAGAACATGGATACGACGTTTTTACGGTTCGAAAGTTTGGTTTGTAACCAAAACCGAAACCCTAATTAACAAGGATGTTGTATGGATGATTTATGCTTGGTTTGATGTTATATGATATGTATATACACTAAGTTTGTGACCCAAGACCTGGAGAGTCGTTAAAACAATCAAAATCTACCGAAAACCGACAAGGTATTATAGGTTAACTCGTTTAGGGGCTGTTTGTGCTTCGATTGTGACGTGCTTGTTTTTAGGTTATGAAAATTTTCAGCGACATTAGGGATAAGTGAGTCACTGTTTAAATTTGGTAATTTTTCAATAAACGGAGAATATTTGGCGAATTTATTACCTTTTATTGGTGCATTTTGGGCAAAGAGTTAGATTCTAGAGATTTTTCAGGATCTATGTGATGATATTGAGACCACTTGGAAAAATTATCGGATTTTTCGGATGTCGTTTGGTATAAACGAACTATTTATTACTTAGTTATAACACATTGAATGAATTTTTATAAATAGATAATTAATCATAAAATTTCTGAAAATATTTTTATAAAATCCTTCATATTTTAATTTATTTTTATTAAAATTTCCATAATTTATATATAAGTACATAATTAGTTATGATTAATCAAAGATTTAAACTATAATAGTTTTAACGAAACCGGCAGTTTTGTGTTTAACGGACTGACTGGTATGTCAAAATGTCAAAAGTAGTCAAATATCGTATTTTTGGATGAATTTGATAAAAACGAACTTTTTACGAGAATTCCGGACAATTTGGAGGGATTGTACGCGTTTTGTATAATCAAACTCATGCGAAAACGGAAACGAACCCTGCGATCAATCCAGATACCGAAACCTTAAAATTCTTTTATAAATTAAATCATTTTATCAATCAGTATGTTTACTTAAGTTTATGTGATCTTACCTATTTTTGAAACGCGCAAACGATTAACTTGGCTAGGCTCGGAAAACGGTGAAACAGAGCCAAATCTGGTTTTGAACATTTCATAGTGTACAACGTCACAATCTAAGACTATGGTCATGTTCTGGGCCTAACAGCTATATCCAGACTAGTTATACAGCCCGATTGGGTTTAAACACTATACTAGTATTAACAGTACAATACCGGTTATAGGATTCAAGCTATAATCGGGGCATATTACTTACTGACACGTATTACCAACTCAAACTACGATAAGGTGAGTTTCACGACCCCACTTTCTAAACTGTTTTACGAACTTTTGGGGTGGAAAGCATGTTTCTATATACTTATATACTTGAAAATGTGTGATGATGTGAATTATCTAAGTACTAACACTTGAAAGTCCCCACAAACACAAGTGATTAACTTCGTGCCGGTGACGTGTGGATAGTACTAACGGTTTGACAAACCCAACTAACAGGGCCGGAGGGGTATGCCGGAACATGTTAACCCCATTGCATATTGTCATTAAACTTGTTACATTCTGCTATGTGGTGTTAGACATAGTACATACTTCGGGGCAAAGTGACTGTTAATGCCAACGGGAGTGCATGGGCAGAGAGGCCATGTGTTATAGCTCGTTTCGGTTTCACCTGTGGCTTAGTATAAAAACATCATACACATACATATATACATACATACTGTGAACTTTACGAACTCGTATACTGATTTCGTTCATACTCGTGAAACTTGAAACTCACCAACTAGACGTAGTTGACCCGTTTTAACATGCTTTTCAGGTGAGCCAAAGATGGAATAATTGCTTACGTGCTTGGTGTTAAGAACTGAAGTTGAATCGCTGTGAATAGATATCAATACCTAATAATGAATAAGAAGCCGAGAACTGGTTTTATGTTCTTCACTTAGTTTGTAAACTTAGTACCAACCAATGTATTATGATGTAAATTAGTTTGTTGAATTTCTTTATAAAAATATGGTTGATACCAGTATTATCTGTTACATTCCCGTTTTACGCTTCCGCAACTACCTAGTCGGGGTGTGACAGAAGTTGGTATCAGAACCATTGGTTATAAAGAATTAGGATGTAACTTAGGATACCCTAATATAACCGTTTTACGCTCGATTTGCTCTGGGAATAAAATAATATTAAATAATATATATTGTTGATTCTCGGGATGAATTCGAATGGACACGTGGGTTATTATGGTCGAACGTAATAGCGGACTTGTTTGTACAACCGAATTCGAGAATGAGTCGTTGAATAATCTAATAGGTAAAAACAGCGACATATTTGAATAAAATATAATATTAAATAAATATATATCTATATAAAGGATTATATGTGCTAATGTGTACGAATACGTGTAAGTACTAAACTGTAATTAATATTATACATGATTATAATTAATGTTATCAAGAATTATTATTATTATTATAGTAACCTTTGTACTGAGGGATGCCGAGAACCAGATATGATGCAACTGATCAAGTACCAACACTATCTCTTGAGAAGGAAGAACCAGAAAAAGACTCAGAGGGGAACAAATATGTAGAAACAGATGGAAATGAGAGAAATGAGATGATTCCATATGAGGCGCCTTTGATAAGCCTTACTTATCAGGCTATATATGAGACAATTATTCCCCTAGAACATCACCTCATGAGGTAGGATTCACCAGTACTACAAATCACCTACTAGAACTCGTAGATCTCCCACACCATCATCACATCAAACCCCTGTAACTGCATCCACTCATAGAGCTAGTCAGACTTACTGTACGAGAGTACCACCACCTGATAGTATGCCTTCCCCACCCAGATTGACTTATCATAGGGGAAGAACATTCCGTATCCTGGTTAACTATCCCTACACGGAGTATAGCTATACCCAATCAAGAACCTCCCCATTTAGCCGACCCAGCCTGGTTAGCTGTATTGACTGATCAGATACTAGGGCACTTAATAGCTATAATTACCAACTTGCAGAGAAGACGTGAGCTATATGATTACATGCTGGATATATAACAAGTAGTAATTAACTTACATTGATCTGATACTCATTCTTAACGGCTCTTAGACAGAGTGACAACCTAGTTATGGGGTTGTCAAGCAGTTATTGCAGCCTAAATGGCTGTTTGTGTGTGGTTATTGTATTATATACATATGAATAAACAGAAATAAAAATAGTCTGGTTGGTTGTACGTAGTATTTTGATACCCCATGCAGTATTGGTAGTAGTATATTGCGCTGACATGGAGGATGTTAATAATATACTATTATTACAAGCACTGACACCCTTACCGGGTTAAGTCTTTATATAGTGACAAATTTTAGTACGTCTATTTAAAGCGCTGGCCTATACCAGGTTAAGCCTATGCGTTGATTTTGGAATAAATACGTACACAGTTATGGGTAATACAAATGTGTTCTTTGGCATAGCTGTGTGTTTATGATTATTGCTATAGAATGGCCCCGAAGAAAACTAATACTATATCTGAGGTGGAGGTGGGCGAAATGATTGCTCGCCAACTATAAGCAGTGATACTGACTATTGTAGCTCTAGTCACTGCTGGCATACTTGAAAATACAACCGTTAACCAACCGTCGAGCACCAACACAACCGATAATACTACACCTCCGCCGAACACTAATGCAACTACGAATACTATTTCCCCGTTGAATACAAATAATGTCATGAATATAACTCCACTATAATATTTCTGGTAACACGAATCCCCCGCGTCGAGAATATTCGTATGAACAGTTTATATCATGTAGACCTATAAATTTCAGTGGTACTGAGGAACTAAACGGATTGATAAGATGTATTGAAAAGGTTAAATTCGTAATTAACATCAGCAACTGTCCACCATATTGTATAGTTAAGTATACTACTATCATGTTTATTAATCATGCCTTAATGTGGTGGAATATGATTGTACAAACTCGAGAACGAGAAGCGATTAACAGTATGACATAGACTGAATTTAAAACCCTTATATTAAAACATTTCTACCAATAAATGAGATCCATAAGTTGGAACACGAACTCTAGAATTTGAAAACGAGAGGCCCTGATCATTTAAGTTACACAAACCGTTTCAACGAATAGACTCGTTTAGTACCATGGTCAATTATTCCGAAACCCAAGCGCATTGAGCACTACATTTGGGGACTGACCCCAAAGGTGAGAAGTATAGTAAATTCCATAGCCCACCCAAATTTAGAAAGTGAAGTGTCACAAGTCGGCGTCGTTAATTTTGACCTTACAGGAAACGGTGTATTAAGAGTACCAGGGGAATAGTCTAGTCTGAAACGAACTGATTGTACCTCTAGAGCACAAATGAAATCTCATAATCAAATAATCCGCCCTGCAACTCAGAATTATACTATGGCAAGTTCCAACACGAAACAAGATACATACAAAGAGTCATTGCCGAAATGTGAAAATGTAATTTACATCATACTGGTGAGTGCCGAACAATTATGTTTCAAATATGTGGAAAATTGGGCATCGTGCCCCAAATTGTATAACGAAATGAATACTCCAAATCGAAAATCTCAAACAACCCAACCCCGTCGTTCTCAACACCCACCTCGACCTCAACCAACCCGATCACAACTCAATCAACAAACCCCACCTACCATGAACCTTCGTATCTGCTACGAATGTGGTAGTAAGGAACACCTTCGAAGACACTGTTCCAAGTTGAATCAGAATGTAGTAAGAAGACAGAACCAAGCACATGCATCAACTTCCAATGCAGCTAGGAGATGGGCTTTTATAACAGGATCGAGTGAAGAGCTTCATGATCCGAGCGTAGTAACGGGTACATTCTTCGTTTCCGGTCAGTATGCTTCAGTTTTGTTTGATACGGGTGCTGATAGAAGTTTCGTATCTGTTAACATTTTACCCTTAGAAAATATACCTATTAGTGAACTAACATATATCTATACTATAGAGCTTGCTAACGGTAAGTATATAATTGTGAAACAAATCATTCGAAACTATTCCCTTATCCTAAACGACCACCCGTTCCTTATTGATTTACTTCCAGTGGAATTAGGAAGTTTCGATGTTATAGTCGGTATGGACTGGCTGTCTAATTATAAGTCTGAAATTGTTTGTAAAGATAAGACTGTTAGGATACCTCTTCCGAATGATGAGGCCATGATTGTTCATGGCGAGAAATCTGGTACTATACTACCTCTCGTATCCCAACTTAAGGAATTAAAGTGTTTGCGCCAAGGTTCTACATTATACTTGGCGAGCATAACAGTTAGGGAACCCGATGAAAAGCTAATAGAAGACATCCCAGTGGTACACGAATATTCAATTATATTTCCCGATGAGTTACCTGGTTTGCCACCGACCCGACAAAGTCGAATTCCGTATTGACCTGATACCGGGAGCAGCTCCCATTGCTAAGGTACCTTACCGACTTGCACCTTCTGAAATGCAAGAACTATCCAACCAGTTACAATAGTTACTGGACAGGGGTTTTATCCGACCTAGTTATTCGCCGTGGGGAGCACCAGTTTTATTTGAGAAAAAGAAATATGGAAGTTTTCGGATGTGTATTGATTATCGGGAATCGAATAAAATGACTACCAAAAAAAATACCCCTTACCTCGAATTAATGACTTGTTTGATCAGCTTCAGGATGCGAAATATTTTTCGAAAATTGATCTCAGATCAGGTTATCATCAAGTAAGAATTCAGGAAGAAGATATCCCATAAACAGCCTTCCGAACTCGATATGGTCACTATGAATTTTTGGTTATGCCGTTTGGATTGACCAACGCGCCTGCAGTGTTTATGGACCTCGTGAGCCGAGTTTGCAAACCTTACCTTGATAAATTTGTGATAGTGTTTATCGACGACATTTTGATATATTCGAAAAGTAAGGAGAAACACGAACAACATCTGCGGGTAACCTTGGAGTTATTGAGGAGAGAAAAGTTATATGCCAAGTTGTCCAAATGTGAATTCTTGTTACAAGAAGTACAATTTTTATGACACACAGTGAATCAACAAGGAATCCAAGTAGACCCTAGTAAAATCGAGGCCATTAAGAATTGGCAAGTACCTAAGTCACCAAGAGAAATTCGAGAATTTTTGGGATTAGCCGGGTGTTACCGACGATTTATTGAAAAATTTTCAAGTAATGCCCAACCTTTAACCCTCCTAACTCAAAAAGATCGAACGTATGAATGGGGAGAAGAACAAGAAATGGCTTTCCAAATGTTAAAAAAAAACTTATGTGAAGCTCCAATATTAAGTCTTCCAGATGGAACTGATGAATTGGTGGTCTATTGTGACGCGTCTCGTAAAGGTTTGGGATGCGTATTGATGCAACGAAAGAAAGTAATAGTGTATGCCTCCCGACAATTAAAGGTACACGAGAAGAATTACACAACCCATGACTTGGAATTGGGAGCAGTAATTTTTGCATTGAATATTTGGAGACATTACTTGTACGGCACCAAATGTACCATCTATACTGATCACAAAAGCTTACAACACATATTTGATCATAAGGAACTGAACATGAGGCAAAGAAGATGGGTAGAACTGTTAAACAATTATGATTGTGAAATTAAATACCATCCGGGTAAGGCCAATATAGTAGCTGATGCTTTAAGCCGAAAGGTCACAGTTAAATCGTTAAGGGTACGGGCACTTGGAATGATTGTCCAAAGTAGCTTAACCGAACAAGTTCGTGTGCGCAAAACGAAGCCTTAAAAGATGATCAATTAGAAAAGGAAGAACTACACGGGAATGAAAAAAATTTTGAAAAGAAAATTGACGAAATATTATATTACAAAAACCGATTCTAGATTCCAACACTCCATAAACTTCGTGAACTGATTCTTGATGAAGCACACAAATCCAAATATTCTATTCATCCAGGTACTAATAAGATGTATAAGGATGTTAAAGAATTTTACTGCTGGCCTGGCATGAAAAGGGATATAGCCTTATATGTAAGTAAATGAGAAACTTGTGCAAGAGTTAAAGCTGAATACCAAAAACCTTCGGGAATGTTACAACAACCTGAAATCCCTCAATGGAAATGGAACAAATCACCATGGACTTTGTAACACATCTTCCCAAAACCTCCCGAGGACATAATGCAATTTGGGTAATTGTGGACCGATTAACCAAATCTGCACACTTCATTCATATACCTAACAACTACACTACCAAAAATTTGCCCAAATTTACATCGATGAAATTGTATCTCGACACAGAGTACCTCTTTCGATTATCTCGGATCGAGACAGTCACTTTACTTCACATTTTTGGCAAGCAGTTCAAGAAGCTCTGGGAACCCGAATAGATTTAAGTAACCGCTTACCATCCCCAAACTGATGGCCAATCCAAACGAACCATCCAAACCTTAGAAGATTTACTTCGTGCTTGTGTACTAGATTTCAAAGGGAATTGGGATCAACACCTCCCGCTCATTGAATTCTCTTACAATAATAGTTACCACAGTAGTATACAGGCAGCACCATATGAAGCACTATACGGGCGAAAATGTAGATCATCACTTTGTTGGACAGAAGTGGGTGATACTCAAATTTCAAGATCCGATTTAATTCAAGAAATAACCTATAAGATTCATAAGATTAAACGAAAGTTGAAAGCCGCCCGTGACCGACATAAAAGCTATGCCGATGTTCGTAGAAAACCATTATCTTTTGAAATAGGCGACAATATGTTTTTAAAAGTATCGCAATGGAAAGGTGTTATAAGATTTGGAAAGACCGGTAAGTTAGCCCCAAGATACATTGGACCTTTCGAGATCATTGCAAAAATTGGTCTCGTAGCCTACCGGCTGAAACTACCTTTAGAACTGAGCACCATTCACGATGTGTTTCATGTATCGAATCTGAAAATGTGTTTGACTAATGAAACGACAATAGTACCACTGGAAGATGTTCAGATCAATGAAAATTTAAACTTCATAGATGAACCGGTAGAAATTATGGACGGGAAAACTAAACAGTTACGACACAACAAAATCTCATTGGTAAAAGTTCGGTGGAACTCGAAACAAGGACCCGAATTTACTTGGGAACGAAAGGACGAATTCCGAAAGAAATACCCACACCTGTTCCCTAAAAAGAAAACCGATGACACATCAAATTTCGGGGACGAAATTTCTTAACGGGGGGGAGAATGTAACATTCGTGACAAAACGAGGCAGACCTTATTCACTACATAGCCAGTAAACGATAAATCGGTTAATTCGTAGCGATTAAACGAGTAACCGACAGATACTGATTATGGTCATATACGAGTTATATATGTATTATAGTGGCTAACATAAGGATATTTAGGCCCCGGTACATTTAAAACCATTTAAACGAAAAAGGTTTCGTTTAATGATAGGCTATGAGTTTAAACGCAATCGTTAACATCAAAACGAGCATTGTAGCATCCTTTAAGCCGAAAAAGACTTATAAAACACTTATATGACATGTTCTAAGCAATCCGTGAAAATATTTTGGGTTTTTACAACCATTTAATATGTTTTTATTATTTTGCAAAATTAAGTCGAAAAAAGTTCGTTTTCGTGTTGTTTATTAAACCCGAACTATTTTTCTCGCGAAAAACTGAACCCGAACTAAACTTGGAACCGATATTTGACTTTTGGCACACAAAACAAGACACATGGTTTGTGAGCCAAGACCTGGAGAGTCGTTAAAACCATCAAAATCTACCGAAAACCAACAAGGTATTACCGGTTTACTCGTTTAGGGGCTATTTGTGCTTCGATTGTGACGTTCTTGTTTTATGGTTATGAAACTTTTCAGCGAAATTAGGATAAGTGAGTCCCTGTTCAAATTTGGTAATTGTTCGATAAACGGAGAATATTTGGCGAATTTATTACCTTTTATTGGCGTTTATTTGGGAAAAATAGTTAAAACTATTTAAAATTATGAAATTTGGCATAGAACCCATAAATGTTATGGTAAGATTACTGGAAAAGTTTGGGATGATTTTCAGATGTCTAAGTATTTTTTTGTGCGTTTAATTGAGTTTTAACAGCCGAAAAACACGCAAAAACGCATTTTGGGCAAAGAGTTAGATTCTGGAGATTTTTCAGGATCTATGTGATGATATTGAGACCACTAGGAAAAATTATCGGATTTTTCGGATGTCGTTTGGTATAAACGGACTATTTATTACTTAATTATAACACATTGAATGAATTTTTATAAATAGATAATTAATCATAAAATTTCTGAAAATATTTTTATAAAATCCTTCATATTTTAATTTATTTTTATTAAAATTTCCATAAATTATATATAAGTACATAATTAGTTATGATTAATCAAAGATTTAAACTATAATAGTTTTAACGAAACCGGCAGTTCTGTGTTTAACGGACTGACTGGTATGTCAAAATGTCAAAAGTAGTCAAATATCGTATTTTTGGATGAATTTGATAAAAACAAACTTTTTACGAGAATTCCGGACAATTTGGAGGGATTGTACGCGTTTTGTATAATCAAACCCGTGCGAAAACGGAAACGAACCCTGCGATCAAGATACCGAAACCTTAAAATTCTTTTATAAATTAAATTATTTTATCAATCAGTATGTTTACTTAAGTTTATGTGATCTTACCTATTTTCGAAACGCGTAAACGATTAACTTGGCTAGGCTTGGAAAACGGTGAAACGGAGCCAAATCTGGTTTGAACATTTCATAGTGTACAACGTCACAATCTAAGACTATGGTCATGTTCTGGGCCTAACAGCTATACCCAGACTAGTTATACAGCCCGATTGGGTTTAAACACTATACTAGTATTAACAGTACAATACCGGTTATAGGATTCAAGCTATAATCGGGGTATATTACTTACTGACACGTATTACCAACTCAAACTACGATAAGGTGAGTTTCACGACCCCACTTTCTAAACTGTTTTACGAAGTTTTGGGATGGAAAGCATGTTTCTATATACTTATATACTTGAAAATTTGTGATGATGCGAATTATCTAAGTACTAACACTTGAAAGTCCCCACAAACACAAGTGATTAACTTCGTGCCGGTGACGTGTGGATAGTACTATCGGTTTGACAAACCCAACTAACAGGGCCGGAGGGGTATGCAGAAACATGTTAACCCCATTGCACATTGTCATTAAACTTGTTACATTCTGCTATGTGGTGTTAGACATAGTACATACTTTGGGGCAAAGTGGCTGTTAAATGAAAACGAGAGTGCATGGGCAGGAGAGGCCATGTGTTATAGCTCGTTTCGGTTTCACTTGTGGCTTAGTATAAAAACATCATACACATACATATATACATACATACTGTGAACTTTACGAACTCGTATACTGATTTCGTTCATACTCGTGAAACTTGAAACTCACCAACTAGACGTAGTTGACCCGTTTTAACATGCTTTTCAGGTGAGCCAAAGATGGAATAATTGCTTACGTGCTTGGTGTTAAGAACTGAAGTTGGATCGCTGTGAATAGATATCAGTACCTAATAATGAATAAGAAGCCGAGAACTGGTTTTATGTTCTTCACTTAGTTTGTAAACTTAGTACCAACCAATGTATTATGATGTAAATTAGTTTGTTGAATTTCTTTATAAACAATGTGGTTGATACCAGTATTATCTGTTACATTCCCGTTTTACGCTTCCGCAACTACCTAGTCGGGGTGTGACATATATTCTTTTCAATCTTTAACGAACATGGTATTTTGGATTTCACCAAGTATTTTGAAATATATAGTAAAACATTATGTTAATATATATTTTTATAAAATTTTATGAATATAATATAAATAAAATGTAAACGAAAAATGAATATGGACATGTATGTATGTATGTATGTATGTATGTATGTATGTATGTATGTATGTATGTATGTATGTATGCATGCATGCATCTATGTATGTATGTATGTAGGCATGTATATATGTAGGCATATAGGTATGTATGTGTGTGTATATTTATGTATGCATGTATGCATGTAGGTATGTATGTATGTATGTATGTATGCATGCATGTATATATGTATGTAGCTACGTATGTATGTATGTATGTATGTGTGTAAGTGTATGTATGTATGTATGTATGTGTGTGTGTGTGTAAGTGTATGTGTGTAAGTGTATGTGTATGTATGTATGCATGCATGCATGTATGTATGTATGTATGTATGTATGTATGTATGTATGTATGTATGTATGTATGTATGCATGTATGTATGCATGTATGCATGTATGTATGTATGCATGTATGCATGTATGTATGTATGTATGTACGTACGTACGTACGTATGCATGTATGTATGTATGTATGCATGCATGCATGCATGTATGTATGTATGTATGTATGTGTGTGTGTATGTATGCAGGCCCGGTTTTTGGGCCGTGCGGCCGTGCAGTGGCACGAGGCCTAAATTTTCAGAGGGCCCAGAGGTTTTATATTTTATCATACCCTGTTTGATATACATAGCCCAATAAAACCCTGTTTGATATAGCCTAATAAAAACCCTCTTTTATATGCAGAGCCCAATATTCCAATAAAAACCACTGTACGTGAACGAAATCAACAATTTACAATTGCGACTGGAGATTAAGCCACCGGGCACCGGAAATCAGGAATCGAGCCTCGACGGTATGTATTATGCCCAATAAAATAATAAATCTATCATCAACAAATAAACAATTGTGACTTGCAGGCCTGTCACCGTGTTTTATTATAATAAAGAAATCTCAAACGTTTTTTATTATGTTTTGACACAAAAGTGTTTTTTTTTTGTCTTTTTGATGATGGTTGTTGACTGTTGACATTTCGTTGATCAGTTTGAGATTTCTTTTTTTATTTTTTATTTTTTGAGTAGATGAATTGTTTTGTTTTTTTGCTAGTAATAATGAATGGTTAATATTTTTGTTTTTGTCTAGAAATCATGCCTCCCGTGCCCAAATATAAATACCTCTCTGGTGCCCAAAAACGTAAAAAGAAGAAGCTAGAGAAGAAAAAGCAAAGAATGACAAAGGGCCCCGTATACACAAGTTTTTCTCAAAACTACCTCAAAGTTCTAGTTCTAATGTGGGTGAAGAAAGTGTTAATGCTAATGAACTTAATGCGGGTGAAGATGATGTTAATGCTAATGTAGATGAAGGTTATGTGGATGAAACCAATGTGGGTGAAGCTAATTTGGATGAAGTTAATGTGGGTGAAGATAATGTTAATGCTAGTCTAGATGAAGCTACGGTGGGTGAAGATGATGCTAATGCTAATGTTATTGATATTTTTGATCCTAGAACTTGGGACGGGCTTACTCCTAACTTGATTAATGAATTGGTTAAGAAAGGTCCAAAAAGTGATTTGACTATCGATAAGGGTCCCGCGGGTAAACATGGAAGACGATTTTCTAAAGTTATGTATACTAGAATTCTATCAAATCGGGAGACGCGTGATAGAGAATGGCTAGTGTATTGGAAAGAGGTTGACAAACTCTTTTGTTTTTGTTGTAAGCTTTTTAAACAAAGGTATATGAAAGGTGGGTTATGAGGATTGGAGACATGCTTCTCAGGCTCTAAAAGAGCATGAGGTTAGCTTTGAGCATCTCAAGAATATGAATCAATGGTTTGAAATGCGTCAAAGGTTGGAATGCAACGAAACAATTGATAAAGTGGCATATGAGCAATTTAAAAAAGAAAGATATTATTGGAAAGAAGTCATTTTTAGAATTATTGCTCTTGTCAAATTTCTTGCTAAAAATAGTTTAGCATTTCGCGGATCAAATGAGAAGTTGTATCAAAAAAGCAATGGAAACTTTTTGGGTTTGGGTGAGATGTTGGAAGAGTTTGACCCAATTATGAAAGAGCATGTGCGACGTATCATGAGTAATGAACTCCATGTACATTATCTTGGGCATAATATTCAAAACGAGTTAATACAGTTACTAGCTCATCAAATTAAAACAGAAGTAATCAAAAAGATAAAGCTAGCAAAGTATTACTCTATAATACTCGATTGCAACCCCGATACAAGTCACCAAGAACAAATGTACATAATTGTGAGGTATGTCAATTTTAACTCTAATTCTGTGACCGTTGAGGAATCTTTTTTAGGTTTTTGGGTTGTTGATGATACTACCGGTAAAGGACTTTTTGAAGTTACGTCTAAGGAATTAGAGTCTCTTGGTCTCAATATTGATGATATGTGTGGTCAAGGCTATGATAATGGAGCAAACATGAAGGGAAAACATAGTGGAGTTCAAAGGAGATTCTTGGAAAAAATCCAAGAGCTTTGTATAGTGTTTGTGGGTGTCATAGTCTTAATCTTGCACTATGTGACATGGCTAACACTATTACTAAGTCTAGTGAATTTTTTGGAACAATACAACGGATTTATACTATCTTTGCCAATTCCATTAATAGGTGGCAAGTTTTAAAAGAGAACGTTAAAGGGTTGACTCTTAAGTCATTGTCTACCACTCGTTGGGAAAGTCGTGTAGATAGTATTAAGCCTATTAGAACTCAACTTGTAGATGTAATAAAAGCTTTGCAATATTGATGATATGTGTGGTCAAGGCTATGATAATGGAGCAAACATGAAGGGAAAACATAGTGGAGTTCAAAGGAGATTCTTGGAAAAAAATCCAAGAGCTTTGTATAGTGTTTGTGGGTGTCATAGTCTTAATCTTGCACTATGTGACATGGCTAACACTATTACTAAGTCTAGTGAATTTTTTGGAACAATACAACGGATTTATACTATCTTTGCCAATTCCATTAATAGGTGGCAAGTTTTAAAAGAGAACGTTAAAGGGTTGACTCTTAAGTCATTGTCTACCACTCGTTGGGAAAGTCGTGTAGATAGTATTAAGCCTATTAGAACTCAACTTGTAGATGTAATAAAAGCTTTGCAACAAGTTAGAGACTCTGATAAAGATCCTAAAATTCAAAGTGAAGCCAAGTCATTAGAAAAGTATGAAGTTGGTGAATTTGAATTTTTGGTACAAATTGTCATTTGGTATGAAATTTTATCAAACGTGAATGTGGTGAGAAAAAAGTTGCAATCAAATGATGTGGTTCTTGATGTTGCTATTAATGAAGTGGACAAATTGATTAAATACTTCAAGAATTATAGAGAAGTGTGGTTGTCTAAGGCGTTTGATGAAGCAAGAGAAATTGCCAATGAAATAGGTATTGATGCGGGATTCCCTCAAAAGCGTGTGATACATAGGAAAAAACAATTTGATGAGACTTCAAGTGAAGAAGAAGTTACATTTTCACCCGAGGAGGATTTAAAAGCAAATTACTTTTTATGCATTATTGATCAAGCTATAGTTTCTCTTGAAACAAGATTCGATCAATACCTAGAATTCGAAAAAATATTTGGTTTTCTGTTTCCTTAAAAGTTGAAGACGCTTGATGAAAAAGATCTTAAGTCTTGTTGTTATCTTCTCCAAGATGCATTGAAATATAAAGAAGAATCGGGCGTTGATGCTAATGAACTTTATTTGGAGTTGAAGCTAATTGAGACATTCTTATCGAGTCACATTGTTAGCCCTTTTGATGCCTTAAATAATATCAAGAGACTTGGTCATTTCCCTAATGCTATAAATGCATATAAAGTGCTTTTGACAATTCCGGTAACGGTGGCATCGGCAAAAGAAGCTTTTCAAAATTGAAGTTGTTGAAGTCTTATTTACGATCGATAATGTCGCAAGAAAGACTCAATGGATTGGCAATGATATCTATTGAAAACGAAATATTAGAAATTCTGGACTACAAAGACTTGATTGAGAGCTTTGCTTCCCAAAACGTTAGGAGAGCCTCAAAATTCGCTTAAGTTTCATCATTTTGATACACTAGTTTTGTTTTGTTTATTTTAAGGAATATGTCAGCTTTATTTTAAAACAGTTGTATTAGTTTTATGGTTTTTTGATATTTAATTTATGAGTTTATTATAAGAAGGAGGCCCAAAATTTGTCTCGCACGAGGGCAAAAATTTTTTTAGCATTCTCGGAGACGGGCCTGTATGTATGTATGTATGTATGTATGTATGTATGTATGTATGTATGTATGTATGCATGTATGCATGTGTGCATGTGTGCATGTGTGCATGTATGTAGGTTTGTACGTACGTATATATGTATGTATGTATGTATGTGTGTATGTATGTATGTATGTATGTATGTATGTATGTATGTATGTATGTATACATGCATGCATGCATGTATGTATGTATGTATGTAGGTATGTATGTATGTATGTATGTATGTATGTTTGTATGTATGTACGCATGTATGTATGTATGCATGATGTGGTGGTACCTACTGATGTTACTCCTCGAACATTTTCATATCACCCAGAGGAGAACATCATTGGTGATCTTAATACGGAGGTATAAACTAGAAGTCAAATCGACTAGAGCCTACGTTGTTACTATACACAAGTTACTCCTCTTCAAAATTGGTTCGCATTTAAATGTTTTGTCTCGCAAATTAAACCAAAAACCTATAAGTAGGCGTTGACAGAAGATAGTTGGGTCAATGCTATGCAGGAGGAGTTATTCCAGTTTGAAAAACTGGGAGTGTGGAAACTTGTTGACCTACCTGACGACAAACAGTATATAAATACCAAATGGGTCCTCAAGTGTAAACGAGATGAAAATGGAATCATTATTAGAAACAAAGCTCGACTGGTGAAACATTATTTGAACCAAAGCTCGACTAGTGGTTCTTGGATTTAACCAGTGGGAAGGAATCGACTATAATGAAGTCTATGCTCCTGTGGCTAGACTTGAAGCAATCAGAATATTCTAGGCTTTGCATCTTGGAAAGGATTCGAGGTTTATAAGCTAGATGTGAAGTCTGCTTTCCTTAATGGCAATTTGGGTGAAGAAGTCTATGTGGGACAACCACCAGGATTGGTCGATTCGATACAGAAATAAAAGGTGTACTTGCTCGACAAAGCTTTTTACATATTACATCAAGCCCCGATGACTTGGTATGAAACATTATCCCAACACCTGTTGGACAATAGCTTTATTCGTGGCACCATTGATTGTACACTCTTCACCATTGATTGTTCGTGGCATTTACTAATAGTCCAGGTCTACGTTGATGATATTATCTTTGGGTCAACACACGATGTTTTGTGCAAGGAATTCAAGGAGGTGATGAAATCGAAGTTTGAGATGAGAGCAATGGGAGAATTGAAGTTTTTCATGGGATTACAATTCGATCAGCTTTCTGATGGTATCTTTATACATCAGATGAAGTATGTTAATGATATCCTAGAAAAGTTCAATATGGCTGACTCAACGTCGATCAGCACTCCAATTCCTCTTAATCATGGAATTGGTCCTGATCCCACCAGGGAGAAGGTTGACGAGACACTTTACTGTTCCATGAGCGGCTCTCTCATGTATCTCACTGCATCAAGGCCAGACATCATGTATCCTACCTGTTTGTGTGCCCAATATCAATCCAATCCAAAAGTCTCTCACCTGACGATGGTGAAGCGGATACTTCGGTATCTAAAGGGATGTCCAGGGGTCGGTCTTTGGTATCCAAGAGAAAATGTTTTGGCTAAGAACCTATTCTGATTCATATAATGGAAGTTGCAAGCTAAATGCTAAGTCTATCACCGTCGGTTGTCAATTTTTTGGTAGCAGGTTGGTGACATGGCAATGTAAGAAGCAGACAACTATGTCGCTCTCTACTGTGAAGCTTAGTACGTGGATGCATCCAGTTGCTGTTTTCAGGTTCTATGGATTCAACAGAAGATGCGCGATTACAAATTGAAATTTCTTACTACTCCCATATATGTAGATAACTCTGCTGCAATTTCCATAATAAAAAACCCGGTAAATCACTCTAAAACTAAACATATAGATATACAGTATCACTTCATTCATGATTGCTACGAAAAGAAGTTGATAACAGTAGACAAAATTCACACCGATGATCAAAAACCCGACCCTTTTACTAAAGCTTTCGATAAAAAAATATTTTTGTATTTGTTGGGGCTTAATGGTATTAAGAATTTGGGAGGTGGAAAAGAGAGTGATCACGAGGTTATGGATTCTGACCTTGTGTAACCATTCATCAAGGTCATGTTTCTTTGCAAATATTCTATCAAAATTTTTGGAAATAGTTTTTGGTTTTAGGGGGGGTGGGGAATGATTTGGGAAAATACAAAAACATTTAAAAATATTAAAATTCAAAAACATTGAAAAAGGATAAAAATACAAAAACAATATAAAATGCTCCTCAAAATGAGTTTTGAAGAACAAAAGGAAGATGATAGTACATTGATTATATTGTTCCAGGTACCGGTAAAATTAGGTGTAGAAGTTTATTGTTTAATGTTCGGTGCATTGGTAGGCTTTAAAACAAACAAGTAAGAGAATAAGTGATATAAACATAACTAGCCATATTGAAAGATGGGTTAGAATTCTAGCATAAAGTCTTGGTAATGAAGGCAGAAATGTAATAGACAGTCATACTCAAGCCTTATGTTTCGGTAGATCACCAAAAATAAAGAATTAATAAAAGTTGTTTTAAGCATCTAGTATATAATCTACACTTCAATGGTGTATGGTTTTATAACCTTAAATCATGTATTGATGGGATGCTTTAGGTTTCTGGAACCATCGGGTCTTTATGCGGTTTATCATCTGGGTATTCATTTCGGTGAATATTTAAAAATGTGCTCAAAGAGCGAACCCTGAAAAGTCATTAAACTTGATCACTTTGTATTTCGTACAACCTACTGACTTGATCAAACACTTTGTTAGTCATACATGCTCGCGTCTTATTATCATTAAGAAACGGACCACAAGGGAAACAATGCTGCAAGCCGACAAATGAAATCAAGCATACTCATCCATGGTAAAGGAAACTTAAGGTATTGCTTGATAACGGGGGTATGCCGTGTTGTGGAACATTGTTGCTAAGATTGCAAAATCAAAATTTTAAAATGTTTTGATATGTTGATTCTAAGGTTTAATTCAAGTTGGGGTGACATGGAAAAAATCAAATTAACCCTGAATCAAGTTTACAATCTGATCACTATCTGATATTGTGTGCTTAACTGAACCTTAATCGTATCACTGATGTCTCTGAATCTTTTGTTTAAAAGTTTATGTAAATAACAATACCAATGATTGACTTAACATCATAAATAATAAAACTGAAAGATAAAACAATGATGGAAGGACAGATAGATCAATATGATTCCTTGCTCAACTCACAAAAATATGTTTCTTTCTACTCATGTCTTAGTGTTTGTAAATAGTATTTTGAAAAATTTTGTTTTGATTACAACTTAACTTTCGTTCAAAAACCAAAAAGATTTTACATTTCTGTATTATTTTCGACTTTGGTGAATGGTTAATCGGGTTTGGATATCCGAGAACCTGAATCGAGTGGTTGTTTTTGTAAAAAAACAAATCATAATAATAGGCTTAAACATCAAGTATATTAATCAAGGTCATTAATTTGGACTTGATTGGGTTTGAAAGTGTGAAATTTGTCGGTTTAAACGTTTGTTTGATGTTAACAGCGTATAAGCTTATGCGGCGTATAATTCTCTAGTATATATATCTTGACTTATACGTTGTCTGTTCATTTTCAAACCTTATACATTTATCAGAGAAGCTTATACGCAGCTCACTGTTCTTGATCATTTGTAACGTATAACCTGTTAAATACACCGTATAACTGAGATTATAAAAACATTATTTGATTTTTAAAACAAAGATTAAAAAATACCAAAAATTATGTTCTGACCAGGGTTTGAACCCAGGTCTAGGCTATGATATACTAATGTGTTAACCACTAGACCAACTTGCTATTTGTTTATAATGTGAAAACCTTTACTTATATATTACTACGAAAACATCATCTTCTTCATAAACAAACCCTAAATTCAATTCGTTCAAATCGTTTCATGTATGCCCAAACTAAGTTAGGTGTTTTGTTAGTCGCTTAAAAACAATACGAATGCATATAAATTTTACCTCAAACCGTGCCAGAATACTGGCGAACGGAGTTCGCCGGAAAACAAACTTGGTCGAATTAATTGAAGGTTTTAGAGAGTACTTTAGAGGAAAAAGATAATTGGCACATGTTTAGATGAACGAGTAGGTCCTATTTATACTAATAATTGGAGTGGAAGTCATTAATCTTATCATTATTAAATTTGCTTAAAATCCGGCGAGTGCTCGGATTAAAGCCGCAATTTAAGGTCGTTATTACGTGTTATTTAACTTGAGTGTAGGTCCTGCTTAGTGGAGATACGTGTTGTACCAATTATTTGAGTCAAAGAGCGTGTTTTACGGGTTTAGACGGGTCGCCAGAAAGTCGGCCGCCGGAAAATCGAAAGTAGGGGACGGGAGCTGCTGCTTGTGTTTTATTATTATTATTATTATTATTATTATTATTATTATTATTATTATTATTATTATTATTATTATTATTATTATTATTATTATTATTATTATTATTATTATTATTATTATATTTTGAATTTACACAATTAACCCCTGAACTTTAAATAACTTTATAATTTGTTTTTAAACTTTATTTACCCTTTGAACCTTGAACTTTAGAATGTTATAAAAAATGATATAAAAGTTTATGAAGTTAGATATTTTTCGTAATATAGTTGGATAGCTCGAGATTCCTTTAAGTACAACCTTAAATACCGGAGTTTTGTTATTAAATGAAACGAATAGAAAACAATTGATTTTTAACTTGACGGAACTTGAAATATATATTTATATTTATATATATTTATAAATAAAAACTGAAAATTCAAAATGGGTCGGATTTTCGGGTTTGAAAAGTAATGAATGTTACATAAAAATTCCTTAAGTAACTGTTCAACTGCATCCTTGTACTGGTATATCAAGATCAGCATACCCTCCAAACGTTACAACTTGTTCTACATCAGCAATTATATGTACAATTCATATTATATACATATACACTAGGGCTAATATAACAACCTATCCTACAACAACAAATAATTGTATGTCAAACATTATTTTTATATTCATATGCTACCTTTAAATCAGCCGGTTCGCTTGATTGTTTCTAATTCTTGTTAATCGTGTTTTCAGCATTCCCTTTAGCTCCTTCCCCACCCACATCTATGATTGCAACTTTGCCAAACCCACCACCGACAATTTCGACATGTTGCCTTTCCTTCAACTTCTCATATGTCCAGCCCGCAAACCCATTCCTTGATAATGTGCGTGGTATGTTGTCGCTTGTTGTCGACTCCACATAGTACAACTGCAAACTAAAAATGATTACTAAACTTATCATTCAGCTACTTTATAATCCTCACATCCGATAATTACATCCCTAATTGTTGGAAAACATTTTCATTAAATTCATATAGTTTCCCACAGCCAACAGGTTGGGTTGTTCGTTTAACTACTATCACAAAAAAAATTAAAAGAAAAAATAAGAGATCGTGTGCGATTTTGGTTTAACTACATCAGCATTCAATACACACCTTACTACCATCCTAAACTAGTAGTCACTACTCTAACTTGATTAACGGTTTAAGTACCTACACCAACTTTCTATATACCAAAACCACTCTCATTCAGACAACTACACGAACATCATACCCTGACCCTATTTCACAACTCATTCTATTTTAATATATATGTAACTTACCATGAGTATTGTTAGCGGGCCCAAGAAGTTACTTTTCCGATCGTCACGCTTCCATTTCTCCGTACAATCTCTTAAACTACGGTACACAACCTCACACCAATTTATATTGTTGAAATCCAGATCCTCCTTAAAGAATGGTAGATATGATTTCAGACATCTCCCATTTCCAGAGCATTCTACCATCGTGGTGATGAACAGCATCAAAATATCCACCTTAAACATCCAATCAACCTGATCATATGTTTGTGGTCTTCTATCTATATCCAGGGGGCTCACCTCACCCTTAACGCGAACTGTTTTCCATGCTTTACTTACGATTTGGTTTGATTTGGCATCCTCACATTTCTCAACGTCAATCCCTACGCCTCGCAACCCCGTCAGCCGATGTATGAATTCCTTAGTTACCCTTATTCCACTTTCCTTCAACTTCAGGCCATCGTCTTCGTATCAAAATTATCAACAACATAATAACCTAAGTGACCAGGGAGCTCATCTATTGCCAATGATAGTAACATACCAAACCCCATCTTCGTTACGAATGCGGTGATGACTTTGTCCTTACACTTGGGAGATCATACGCATCGGACTTAGGCTTTCTCTTGAACTTCTCTTTCTTAGCTCTCACTAATATAGAATCACCCACCATTACCTCAGGCTGCTCGGTAACGAAGTCATCATCAATGTCCAACAATTTTGATGACGACCCAGCAAGTACATTTGACCCCCTTCACCGTGTTGTGAATCCCCTACATTTGGTTTCAAGATATATCAACAAACATACACAAGTTTATTACTACTAAAAAAATTAGTAGAATAAACTAATAACAAACATAATTACCTATGGGTTTCTTCTTAACCGGTGACTTTAGACCTTTGTTCAACGTTTTTTTGACAAAACTCTCTGAACATCTATTAAATACACCACTACCATTAGAAAATTCACCACAGAAACCTTATGAGATGAACGTAGTGAGAGAAAACTACTGTTCACATATGCCTCCAACAATATTGTTTACTAAACGTAACGAAAAAAATTGACTAATTATGCACGTATAATCTGTCTTAAAACACTTGCACCATTTTACATATGCGTACTCTCGTCTTCAGCATCCACATCAACCGGATTAGACATATCATTAACAAACCTAGAAAATTTTGTTTTCTTAGCGATCCTCACTTTTCCTCTCTATTCAACATAATCAACAAACAATTAAAAACATCTTACAACGCTTCACATTAACAAGAAAAAAAACAAAAAAAAATTAAAAACATACCCCTGAACATTATGAACGACTGCATTTTGAGATTTCGCCTGGAATTTCATATCAAGTGAACTTTTTAATCTTTTTTGTAAAAATCATTAGCTACATAGACTAATGGCAGATACAGTAACGACATGTAGCATGTTACACGGGCGGTGTACCATGTTTACATCCATAAAACACCAAACGAATGTCAAATCTTACGATACTACTAACTGTAAAAACTAGTAAACAAACATACAAAGTAAACTACGCAACCAGAAATTAAACATTACACCCACAGGACACGACAACACGCTTCTCATACACATGCCATACATTCATGTAAAAGTACATCCACAACCATTAACATAAATGACTAACCATCAATTATTAAGAACTAGACAACCAAAACATGAGTTGTAACCTACATCTAAAACCACCAAACACCACTCTGTACATACATTAACAGGAAATTGAAGCTCAACCACGAAAACCTACTGTATTCGCAAATATTTAAATGACACAACATGTATGTTCTTCATTAACAAAGACTCCACATATTAATGAAATCTAATTGTTGCTACAAAAATTCAACATATACCATTCACAACCTAACAAAATTCGAACTTTTCAGTCTTTCTAAAACAACAAGGCAACAAAATTTCATGAGTGTGTTAACCACATATTAATGAAACCTAACTGTTCCTACAACCTACACAAACTAATCCAACCACTTCTGTTCTATAGGGAAATTCGATGAAAAAACCATTAATTACTTCAAGTAGCATGCAGATTTCAACTTATAATTAACTATATTACACAAGACATAACACAAATTAGCCAGCATACCTTCAATTTCTTGTCCATGGTTTTCTGTCGCACCTCGTACAACACCAATTAATCCCTAAAAACTCAATTTGTACAGAATAAGGACTTTTGATTGCGTCTAATAGTTACAGAAACTGAATCAAGCGCCTTAAAAATTGTCGATTATGTGTATCACATCTTCAACTCTAAGAGGATTTCATGACACGTGTATCCAGGATCTGTTTAGGAGTGAAACCAGGGATTGAACAATCAATCAAACCATAAAGAAAGGGCTCAACCAATTCCAATTTAATGGTCATTGGTTACCAAGCAAGGACTAAATCGTTGCCATAAAAATGGACATCAGTTGCCAAAGATAGTCGTATGATCATACTATAAATAAGGAATTTATCCAAAATGCGTTCAAATAAAGCAGGTAAGCAAATAGCAAGTTAGGAAAACTGAGGGATAAACAGTTGCAGTTTAATACTATATAATATATAAATAGCTAGTTACGCATATGTCCCCAAAAGATAAAATAAATAAAAGAGATGAGTGAAATACTCACCTTAGCAATTAAGCAAGAGATAAACGAATGCGGTAAGAAAGGTAGCAAACTAGAGTCACGCTCTTCGGAAATTACTGACGAAAAATCCTAATAAAGAATAATATAAGAGATACTATTGATTAACGAACAGATTCTATAACTCGATAGAAACTCTGGAGTTGATGGTCATGTAGACTCTTATGAAAGTTAAATATTACATTAATTTATTATCAATTTCATTATCACTTTATTTATCAAAGGTTTATAGAAAATAGCATATTTTATTTATATAAAATTAAAATTATAAGTAAAATACTTAAATAAATATTTATAATTTTTGGAAACATTTTTAAACAAATTTGCTTTAAATGAGCATTTTAAACTAAAAATGCGTTTGGTATATTTATGTATATTTTTATTATTAGTAAAAATACCCTTTTAAATAAATATCGTAAATAATAAATAATAATAATATTTATATACAATATGAACTTTGATGAAAACTTAAACTATATTTTTAATATATTAATTAACAAGAATATATTTTAGATAAAAACTTTTTTTATATATTAAAACTTTTATCAATTTTAATAATCTATTACATGGTATTGGATCATTTCAGAAGTTTTTTTACAGCGAGAAGTGCGAGAAGTGAATGTGTAACTCCATTAATCCCTAATTTCACTCCCTTTCTTATGTGTAGGTGCATATGTATGTGTGTAGGTACGTATGTTTGTCTATGTGTACGTATGTTTGTATATGTGTATGTATGTTTGTATGTGTGTAGGTACATAGGTTTGAATGTGGCTCGGTACATTTATATGATTGTAGGTAGGTTTTAATGCGTAATTAAGAAATAAATACAATCAACCTACATATATGTATGTAACATTATATGAAATGGAGTAAAATTAAGGATTAATAAAGTTATACCTTCACTTCTCGCACTTCTCGCTGTAATATCACTTCTCGCAAGATCCATCCCCTATATATATATACATATATATATAATGTGGTGTTTAACCAAAATTTGAAAAAATTATCGATTTATAGGTCTGTTTTAATAGTATAATGTTTATTTAGTATCTAATATTAACTATATTAAATTAATTAAACCTTTTTGATCATAAAATTATTAAAACAAATATAAGAAAAATAATATGCTATGGCCGGGACTCGAACCCGGCCATTGGCCACTGACATATAACCCACCCACAAGCCCCAGCCAACTGGGCTGGTGTGCCATATGTTTAAGTTCCGGAAACAAAAACATATAAGTAGACGAAAGAATAACAAGTTTGAAATAACCCTAGAATTCTTAATCGTTTAATCCGTTATATGATTGATATATTGAAGTTAGGGTTCTTGATGAGGATTGAACGGTGAGTACAAAAATATAAACAATTACCTATAAGAATGATGAATTAATGTTTAATTATAACGAGAGAGGGTCGGCACTATCTTGATCCAGAACGCACACTAGCATGTGACGATAATACAATTAACGATGAGGGTATGTTGGCGATGGTATAGGAACTACACAGTAGGGTTTAATTGCATTGTGGTGATCTCTTCATTGTATATTCAAAAATGGGTATAAAGATGGTTTGTTTAAACGAGCAATACATATCTTGAAGACTATAGATTGCTAATTAACATTGTCGGCGAGGTCGTTTTGGTAAGTTGTATCAAAACCCTGATCAGTTCCATGTAAGACGCAAGAATTAAGCTTCAAGTAAACTAAACGGGTCTGGGTTACGGGTATATGGTTTTTGGGTTAATGGGTTTCCGAATATAATAATATAACAAATTTACATAATGGTCCCTCATGATTAGGTGTGAAAACAAAATTAGATAATAACTTAGTTTAGGGTTAAAAATTTGAATATGTTTCAAAGTAGTTTTAGTATATTAAATAATTATAATAACAAATATTAATAAAATAATATTAACTCGAATGACGTGATATTTTCTCGGTAAAAATTTCCCGAACATAAAAAAAATGGGTCAGTTATGATTACTGAATATATATTTAGAAAATCCGAGTTGTTATAACAGGTTCCAAGAGACGGAGCCCCTAGTTGGGGTTAACCTGACTTTCCATGATCTGGGTCAAGTCTAAACCAATCGAATCGAATCACAATTCTAATCGAGTCGAATACTGGTTCTAATCGAATTGAATTAAGGACTCTAATCGAATCGAATACTGGTTCTAATTGAATCGAACCAAGGATTCTAATAAATATAATATTGTTTCTATCGACTCGAATCAAGGATTCCAATCGAATCGAGTATTGTTTCTAATCTAATCAAGTAAGGATTATAATCGAATCAAATATCTTAATTAACGAGAACAGATTTTTCAATCAAATCGAATTACTCAATTAATTTGATTCGTTATTCGATTCGATTCATGTACTTTCCGTTTGAATCAGGTTCCTTAAGAGCTCGATTCAGGTCTGGTTTCTATTTCCATCACTTTCCAACTTTTCCTTTCAACTCGTTTTGCCCGTCTTGCATAAGAAACAAACCATGGACTATAACCACATCGTTTCCTTGCGCTAACACGATCCAAGCGTTACCCGTTAGGGCCGGTATCGACTCATAATGGTTTTTCATAACCAAGTTTATATTTTTCTTTCATAATGAAGCCTGATTTGCCCTAATATCGAGCCCTAGGGCAAACCTTTCTCAAAAACTCAACCTTTAAACCTAACATACCTTTTTTTATGTTTGGTTTGGTTCGGATCTGGATTAACACACGGATCCAGTGTCGATGTGGATGCTTGAACACGAACCCTAACCTTCCTTTCAGCTCGGATCTAAGCCCAAATGAAGTGAGAGCGTCTGTGTGTGTTTTTAGTGTGTGTAGGGGACTGGATGATTGAAATAAGGTTTTTTTAGGGTTTTAGGGAGGTTTAAGGGTGTTTATATACCCTTAATCTCATTGACCTAAGGCTCATCACCATCCCGTATTCCATCTTTCATTTTCCAAGCTCACACTCAATTATTTTTATCTAACTTAACTAAATTGTAACACACCATTAAGTAAATGAAAATCTTTTGTTTAATTATTATTAAAAGTAGAATGTTATAAAAAGCTTCTGACTCAAAAGGTTGGATTTCTCCCACCCATTCCCCTAGAATTTCAAACTTCAAAATAAATGGTTGTACTGTTTTGACTCGATACAAACCGAAAATACCTAAAAATTAAACTTATATTGGTAGTAGCAAGGCTATTGAGGTTGTTCAAAAATCCGGTTTGCCGAAACTGCACTTTAGTTTCAACTTGACCCAAAATAAGCACATGACCTTTTTTTTTTCTCCTATAGTTTGACCTTGCATGGTCAACCCGATCTCACAACTGATCCGTTAACAATTTAGTTGCTAAATCGTAATATAATTAACGTGATTCAGTGTGATGACCTGCCACTTCATAAAAGAGGGAAGTGTCCTAACTGAACACATTAGTGCCCATAAGTTGCTATACGAGAATGGTCCACAACTAGTTAGATTAAATTATATATATATATAGGTTTAATTTCAAGAAAGAAATCAAATTATTGCAAAAAATGAGAGAAATGATGTAACATCCCGAAATTTCAAGATAATATTAATTATATTACTTAATAATAGAGGGAAAGTTTACTCGGGTTATCAGGAAATAAATAAAAGAGTAGGAGTTGGTATGGGTCGGGCTAGTGTCGGGTAATGGACGTTGGTTATGGATTTGGATTAATTGAGATGGGTTAAATAAGAATGGGATTTCAGGGATATAAATACCCCCAAAATCCCAAAATATCTTCATTTTCACCAAACTTCCTAAACACACACATACACACACACCAAGCACACCCACCGCCGCCGGCCGGGCCGAGAAAGAAGGAAGGATCGAGCGAGGTCCGGGCAAGAGATAAAGATTAGTGGTGATACCAAGATAAACGAGATCCAAACAAGCTCAAAAGGTATGATTCTAGATCTTGGAAGTTTAAAGATCCGAGCTTTTAGTGTATAAACGACCGAAAATGGTCGGGAAGTATAGTGGGTGGTATTGAACCTTAACAAGGGTGTTAAAATCGCCCGAAATGTTGATAAGAAACCGAAACAGCGGACATCTGGGCAACTTCGCCTTCATCTGGGCAACTTCGCCTTCATCTGGGCAACTTCGCCTTCAAGCGATGAACTTCGCCTGCAAGCTAAGTTCGCCTGATGAACTTCGCCTGCAAGCTAAGTTCGCCTGATGATAAGTTCGCCTGAGGTTTAACTTCGCCTAAAGCTAAGTTCGCCTGAGGTTTAACTTCGCCTAAAGCCAAGTTCGATTAGAAAATAAATTAAAAACCTAATGAAAAATGTGTTAAGACAGTTAATGGAAATAAAATTTTTCCAAGCTGGCCTGGCAGCTCGACCCCAGCCAGGGGCTCTGCCCCTTGGACCCTGCTAGGGGCTGCCGCCCCTAGACCCCGCTGCCAGGGGCGCTGCCCCCGTACCCCCGTTCGTTGAGGGTCATATAAAGATAGAGATACATTATGAGAAGTGATAGTTAATTGATACGTATACTTGTTATACAGTCAGCCGTGCACAACTGAAGAAAGGGATTACGATTAACGGTGAACGTAACCGTGTTCAGGTGAGTTTCTAGCCCCATTTATGTGTTATGTTTTCGGGGCTGTGTGCATACTCAATATGTTTGTTAATACGCTTATCCTAAGAGATAAGTGTATGCTTATATGGATAATGTGAAATGTATGAATGATTGCTTGATGGTACGTGAACGATCTTCGGATATTGCACGTACTGTCAGGTTGTAACGCTATGTATAAGGTAAGTATGTTATGTATGTTTATGTGTATGAACATGATAGAGATAATAGAAGAAAGAAATGATAACGTATGGTTGTATGGTTACGAAGAGGGTACCGAGCCCTAGTAATACTCGAGGAATGCAGGGCGTAATGCTCTTTATAACGTAAGATATGAAAGTAAGATAATACTAAAGAAAGTAAGAAAGTATGAACGAAAGGATATAAATTTTATGTGTATGCCTTATATGGATAATGTGAAATAGATGAATGATTGCTTGCCGGTACGTGAACGATCTTCGGATATTGCACGTATCGTCGAGGGAAGTGACTAGCTCCTTACATGGATATTAAATAATAAAGTATAGAGTTCCTTTTATGGAAAGTATAGTGTTCCTTTTATGGAAGGTATAGTGTTCCTTTTATGGAAGGAATAGTGTTCCTTTTATGGAAGGTATAGTGTTCCTTTTATGGAAGGTAAAGTGTTCCTTTTATGGAAGGTAAAGTGTTCCTTTTATGGATAGTAAAGTGTTCCTTCTATGGATAGTATAGTGTTCCTCCTATGGAAATTATATATGGTAGGGTAATGGTAATGGTTCTTTTAATAGATATTACGTGACGATCCTCCTATGGATATTTATACAAGGTTAAGGTAGTAATATGTGTCTCCGGATACGGGAAGTAATATATGGGAATGGATTGTATGTTGCCTGATTAACTAGAACTCACTCAGCGTAGCTGACTTTTAGTATGCACGCAGGTGAGCCGATTACAGAGCTAGCGAGAGGATGACGCATGGCATGGATTGAACGGCTGGCATCTGAAGAAAGAAGTAAAAATGTTTTGGATATAAAGTTTGGTGTTATGGTATCAAAGAAAAGATTTAATGTTTTGTAACAAATGATTGATGTTTTACATTCCGCGAAAAGTTTTAATAAACTCTGATTTGAAGGACTGTGTTTATGAGTAAATCCGACGCTAAAGTAGGGCTACCGGGTTCGGGGCCTTACAAATGAATATGAGTCACTAGTTTTATTTTAGGTTTTAAATATTTAAAAATAAATAAAAAAGATGTTAATGCAACAATAAATGCACTCTCTCTCTCCAATTAATACAACTAATATAACCATAATAAATATCTCTAATTAATATATATAACTAATTTAACTATACTAATTAAAAAGATAAAAACATTAATTTAGTTTTATTTTTTATTTACACATTCTTCATTTTATTCAACATAATTACAATTTATTCATATAATACTATTTTTTTATATTAAAAAAATAATTTCCACTCAATATATAGCATATATCAACGTATTTAAGTTTAATAAATTTACAACCTACACTAGTTTTGAGCAATAAAAACGTATAATCTACACAAAGTTATATAACCTACAAAGTTATATAACCTACACTTGTTTTGAACAAGTGTAGATAATCTACACAAAGTTAAAATTTTCGTGTGTAGGTGTTTTTTGTGTGTAGGTTATATGTTTTCGTGTGCGTGTGTATTTTATTGATGATGAATTTTGTGTGTAGGTTAAATGTTTTTCGTGTGTAGGTTATATGTTGTCTTATTTTTATAACAAGTGTAGATTATACGTTTTTGTGTAGGTTGTATGTTTTTTGTTGATATCTAATGCAAACACATGTAAAATTATTTTGTGGTATTATTTATCATAATGTAAGTATGTGTTGATGGATATTAATATATTGAGTTGGAAGAAATTAGTTTTGGATAGAAAGAAATTTTAATGTATGAATAAATTATACGTGTGTAGGATAAAAATTCAAGAAACAAAAAGAAAGTTATAAAAATAAATGGGTTCTTAATATTTTCTAATTATAATAATTTATTTAGTTATATTAATTAAATAAATAAGTATTATAGTTTATTAGTTATATTAATTGAAGAAAGAGAATAATTAATAGTTTCTTTATTTAGTTTTAAGCATTTAAAACTTAAAACAAAACTAGTGGTCCATATTCATTTCTTACATTTCTTCCAATAATATCATTTCTCTCTTGAACCATCCCCTATATACCCCTCTATATATATATATATATATATATATATAGGATTAGGTTCATTTCAGAAATAATTCTTAGTGTGAGAAAAAATAAATTATAACCTATCATAGATTTTCTTTTAATTTTCAGTTTATTTAAATAGGAGGGTACATTAGTAAACTATTATTCATTTTTTAATTGGTAACTAACAACAGGAGTTACAAATAATGATTTTTTAATTTAAAATTTTTTTTTCCGTTAAATGCTTGATTGAGTTCATCTACCAACTAAATCTTTTTTTCTCAATTTATAGTGCTTAATTTTGTTCATCCTATCAACATAATAATATAAAGTGAAATTAAAAAAAAAAAAACAAATTCAATTTTATTCTGATTATGCATTTTAATAAACAAATAAAACCTATACGTCTATTTTGTGACTATTAATCTATTCACTTTTAAGCAACATATATAATCAACATGAAATCCCACATAACAAACATGATATTTTACAGCCTACGCATAAACATGAAATCCCATACAAAGTAAAACACAACGCTCGTATACATGATAAATAGTGCATACAAAAATAATAAATATGATATATATCATACACAACAAAACATGCAATTTACACAAAAGACATAATCTACATCCATACACAATAATCAAGTTCCATACACAAATAAAGATACCATACACAATAAACAAGCTCCCTACACAACATGAACATACCATACATAATAATCAAGTTACCTACACAACGTAAATATACCACACACAATAAACAAATCATTCAGTGTTTCCTACACAACACATAAACATTACATACACAATAATCAAGTTCCTTACACAACATGACTTACATGCACAATAAACAAATCATACAATGTTTCATACACAATAAATAAACATACCATACACAAAAATCAAGTTTCCTACACAACATAAACATACCATACACAACCCATAAGTTTCTTACACAACATAAATAGATTAATCTACACCACTTATATATGTACTACACAACATAATAGTCACATAAATAAAATATCCACTATTTTAACCTACAATAATAGGTTTGCTTATTGTACACACTCTGATCATGTTGTGTAGGGAATATAAAAGATACAAGTATATAAGTGTAGACCAAACGTTAAATTTTGTAGTGTAGGCATACAATGAATGGGGAAGTGTTGTAGTGTAGGCATTGTATGTCATTCATAAAATATATATTTCACAAAATATATATGAAAACAAAATCAGCCGTAAAGTATAATTAATTATTAAAAAAATAAATGTAGGAATACATAAAGATATTATTGTATAAATAAAAAATCAATTTCATTAAAAGATAAGCTTGAAAAGAGGTAACTAATAGTTTAGATAAAAAATCAATTTCATTAAAAGATAAGCTTGAAAAGAGGTAACTAATAGTTTGGGGACGATTGATTATAAATATTTTGGCTTGAAAAAGTGAATTTCATTTAATTTGATTAAAGCCACAAATAAATAAATACCAAGTCTACCCTTTTTAATTAAAAATCTCTTATAATAATATCTTATTAATTACAAAATTGTCATACTTATTGCATACCATTGATTATATATAATCAATGGTTCAGATTGATTTCTCGCGGTTCTCGCTGTAACTTGACTTCTCGCATGAACCATCCCCTATATATATATATATATATATATATATATTAAGAACCAGATTTTCACCAACTCACCAAAAATACTATTCATCAAGCCTTCAATTCTATCCACACACGTGTGCCTTCACTCATCTTCTCAACCACAACTTTTTACCTCCCATCTTGTTTTGCCATTTTTTATACTTCAGCATTAGTATCATGAGCCACACTGCATCGTATTCCATAACCGCTTTCCCAAACAATAGTTCCACGTATATGAATAAATAGTTCCATATATGAATTTAATTAGTATGCTAAATATAATTATTTTTCAATATGTTGAATGCATTAAAAATAGAAAGCATTTAACAAGTTTTAAAATAGATAAGAGCATACAAAAGTGATGGGGTAACTAAGCAGTTGTGGCAGGCTACAGAAGTTGTTCCTTCAGCTTAGATGCCTCTAACTCTTCATGTTCAGCCTCTAACTCGTCCTACAGTATTGAAATTTCACAATTAATATGTTAAACATTTAAACAAACGACTGGTAAAAAAACAGGTTTAATAAAGGGTTGATGCCGAATTAACATAAAAAAATCTCCACTAATATGATGAGCATAAAACGTTCGTGTACAAACACTTGGTTTGCAAACAAATAACATGTGTGAAATCAATAAAATACCAGTGCCTACAATTCTGCCAATTTTATTCCGTCTTCTCTATCAAGCTTCAATTCCGCCAATTTTATTTCGTCTTCTCTACTGAAGAAACACTAACCGGACCCCGGGCAGATTACAAGTAACCTGGGGGTTAGATAGATGTTTCCCACGAGGGGTTAGACCCGGCAAAGATGGTTCTTCTAATAACCTGCAAAACAGACACCGGAGCTCGTCACTGAGAAGGGGGGGTTCCTCCTTGTGACCACCCTCCGGCGTGAGAATCAGACTAGATTGCTCTTTAAATATAAATGTATATTAAGAGATTGCTAGAGCAGATATCAGGTATAATATGATGATAATATGATAAGATCAGATGATCATACCATTTGGGGTATTTATAGCCGAAGGTAGGTTTCCAATGAGGTGTGGCCGGCTGAATAGTATTACTGTTCTACCAACTGTGTCCTACGCACGTGCCCTACTGGTAGTTGGTGGGTAGGCAGCGGCTGACAGTGACCAGGCCTGCTGTGTACTATTCCTTTTCCACCAACTGCCGGCTATGCACGTGGTATGACAAGAGTTGGTGAGTAGGCAGCGGCTAATAGTGACATACAGTACAAGAGCATGCTGCTCGCCATACTGCTGTCAATGAGCTGTCGTATCTTTGGTCAGATCTTTTGCCCATACCTCGTCAGGTACAGTACAAAAGATCTTCCCGTATCGTACGGACTGGCTTTTGGGCGGGAGTATTCCCCCTCCCGCCTTTGTGCGGGATTGTTCCCGGCTTTGCTCATTCCTTCAGGTGACATTGAGTGATTGAGAGCTAAGTGCCTTGTGCGTGTAGCCTTGCTGCTCGGGTGGCCTTCCCTGACGGCTTGTATCCGCAGCTGCGGGAACAGGCAGAGTACTTCACCATTGGGAGGCATTTCCTGCGGGAACAGCTTGCGTACTGTGCGTAAGGACGTCACGTCTCTAAGCATGGTGGGTCCTGCGGATCCAGTTGGTTTCTGCGCAGACGTCCCTCTTCAAGGTGAGTCTTGCGGGTCCAACTGGGCTCTGCTAGGACCTACCTCTTCAACTCCCCCCAGTCCAATGTTCTTCTCATGAATGTTTAATAAAGTGAGGTGAACTTTTGGACTTAAGCAAAGGGTTTTGAAAAGGGTTTAGTTTTAAGGTTTTCCATGGGGATTCTTCCCGCGGAAGTCCTTGTCACTTGCAGAAATTCCCGACTTTCCTGCTTGATCTTTGGGTATGATGCGGGTAGGTCTGTAACCTCCTCGCAAGTCAGGAGCGTTGAGTCCCACTTGTGTGGATTCTCCATGAGGTTTTGGTATTTTTGAACATAGTGATCAATTATG